>NC_028354.1:17314000-17334592 GCF_000741045.1 Vigna radiata var. radiata | reverse complement strand
TTTCATATTAGCAACATTCAACCAATCAGCTGGTTTCAATCTAATTCTTCTTTTGTTCACCTCACTCATCAAATATCCATTTCCAGAAATCTTCAGATTTGAGTAAAAAACTTTGATTAAGTCTGGATAAAAGGGTCCCTGCAATGTAAGAAATTCCACCACCCCTTGAAATAGAAGATTATGTTGGAAAACTAATCCTGAACCGNCAAATGATTCGAAATTCATTATCTTTGGAAGAACAATATTCCTAGTGTAGAAATCAACTGCATAGTTTTCCATTTGATGGCTGTGAGTGAAAAAACGACGCTGATCTAATTGTTCTTCATCAAATGGTCTGATATTAGCTGCATCTTCTGTCTGATTTTGAGTCTCTTTTCCCTTGCGACTTTTTCTAGGCCTTTTGGTTGATGAAGAGGCCATTTAAGAATTTCTTGAACAAAACAATATTTTGTAGAATAAAAACGTTAGTGATAACATAGTAGTGAATATTTAAATTACTTAGAAGCAAAGTGAAATCATTACATAATAATCATAACAATAATGTCCAATACTCATACATCCGAATTAACAAGTCATACTGACATCCAAATAGTACATGTCATAATAAAGATGTAATAGAAGTTGTTACATAATACAGCCTAAGAATCACCGCTGTAGAACATTTGACATAATTTATTCCACCTTTTGTGAGGTGGGAGTCCCATCAACTTCTTAACACATTTGGGCTTGTCACATAAGAAGTCATAGCATTGGTCCAATTGGGATTCATCAGATATGTTCATACCAGTCAGCACATTATAAATGTCAGATTCTGTGTAAGTGTAGCTTGTGGACCGACGTAGTATTTCATTTCTTTCTTTCATGGTTGTGACCTGTTCAACTGCTGCATTAGAAATAACACCAAAATAAACATTTGATGAACTAAGGACATTGGTGAAACCGTCCAGGCTNGTAGTGAACTTCTCAAATTGGGATTCAACAACATCCACCATAGCTGCCTTCCTTTTCGAACCTCTTGAGGATGAAGTCCCACCGGATGGGACTGAAGGCACAGATTGAGTCCCACCTGGACTATATTCATCAACTGAGGGTGGAGGTGATGGCGGAGTAGGGTCTCTATACCCCATCCAGTCTGGCTGCTCAGGAGTGTACTCAATATTCTGATTGAGGTCAACATTAACACGAAGCGTATCCCGTCCTCGNCGTATTTGACNAGCGGTCCGAACACCGCTACCTGTAGCTCGATCTGCAGCCCATAACTCCACCATTAAATCGTAATGGCGGATACTGTTCACTCTCCACTTTGCCGCGGTTGGCCTCGACTGCACAACAAACATGACAAATATAATTGTTCATATTATGTGATATTGAATATTGCCAAATTCTTTGTATTTATTTTAATATACCTGAATGAGGTCCATCCAGACTTCGTCCTCTGCATCAAATCGCATAGTAATGGGGTTCCAAGCAAAACNGCTTAATCCAGAAANTAGGTCATGAACCTCACGCCATTTATCTTTCAAGACTTTCTGACGGTTTTTAACATTATTTTTTGTTATGGCGACATACCCAGACTCATGTAGATGATCAACAATATTANTATACGCTTGGGATGTCCAACTCCCATCAACCCTATTACCAATCCTTGATTCCTCAATCATACAGTGCAGGAGACGTGCGTCCATATCCTCAGTCCATTTTATGAACTCTCTAGTAGGAGCAGAGGACTCAGTGGCGTGTGCCTTACCTCTATTCATTTTATACCTACTTGATAAACAAATTAGTTAGAAATGAAGAGTAAACATCCATAATAAATCTTCATTCTCATAAATATAAACAACAAAGAGTCATACAATCAAAATAAAATACAATAACTAAGAGTTCTGATAATCTCGCCACATATGATCTGCTATGGCATCCCTAATACTACTACCCATCCTATGATCCTCTTCCCTAACTTGAGACGATGACACATTATGCTCTTCACTTTCAGTCAACTCATTATCAACTTCGGCAAGTAATGAGTCATCATGATCCACGCTACGAAGGAAGTTGTGTAAGATACAACATGCTAAGATAATCTCTGTCATCGTCTCCAATTCATAGTGTGGTTCAGTGCCACTTGCAATGATAGGGAATCTTTTTTTCAACACACCAAAAGTTCTTTCAATAACATTTCTCAACGATGAATGTCGATGATTAAACAACTCGCGTGCATTTTGTGGTCCTCTACGTGTATATTCCTTAAGGTGATATCTGACGCCTCTATATGGAGTCAAAACTGTGCTTTTCAACATAAATCCAGCATCACCGAGGTAGTATTTTCCTACATTTTNGGACATGTACATCTAATTAGTCANTANTCACATATATCGCTATTTANNCNNNAANATCGTAATGTGGTCACTGACCTTGGGGGATAACTAACGGATCATCTCGATCAAGAGCATTTTTTAAAATTCTTGAATCCGATGCAGTGCCTTCCCACCCAGCAAGGACATATGTGAATTTCATGTCAAAATCACACGCAGCGAACACATTTTGAGTNGGCCAATCTTTTCTTCCTCGAAATCTCGGAGCATCAGATCTTGGAACCTTCACACGAACATGAGTACCNTCTATGGCCCCTAAACAATCCTAAACATAAAAATATGAATACATGATAAGAGTCTACATTTGTTATCAAAACTTAATCACACAAACTATACAACTGTTTTTGAATCGGTACCTTAAAGTACGGGTAAAATCGATTGTTGTTCAAGACATATGGTTGAACCTGATTTCCTGAGGGTTGGATGAGAAATTCAGATTCCAAAGTTATAACTGCAGCCAACACATTGTGAAAGTGTCTGCTAACCATCGAACCCGATCGATGGAAGAAAAAACCGACACTTCGATTCTTAACATTATGGCCAATTATATGAAGAAATTGAGCCACTTGTTGCGCGACTGTCGACCGAATGCTGTCCTTAACTAACCCAGTTGATCTTAGTCTTTCACAAAGATTAATAAATGCCTCTGGACCCATCCTAATAATGTCGTGGCACCGATTAGTGTGCACAAGATATGACATTAATTTCTCCCTACGACGATCTCTTTCTGGTAGGGAAATACTTACACTACTAGAATCACTCCAGTACATTTCCAATATAGTCAATGCGTGTGCAACAATGCATAACATTGTTACTGAAGCCATAGCAGTCGTTATTTCTAAGTGCCTTTGTATAATTGAGATAATATTGAAGTCTACGCCAAGCACATCATCATCTATATCTTCACGATCCAAATATGATAAATCTAATTCTTCTTCCATCTATTTTTACTTAACCAAATATAAATACTATAATTAAAATCATACATTCATATATTAATCAAACAAACAGATGGTCATACATTCATACATCATATCTTAATATTATAAATAATTATTACACATTGTTACATTAAATAAATATTACACATTAAATTTCACATAATACATTAAATAAATATTATATATTAATTTTCACATAATACATCATTACATTAAATAAACATAATACATTATATATTAATATAATTAGTTATAAAAATACAAAAAACATAATATGTGTTCATAAATGTAATTCTTCTTCTAATATATTTAATAACCAAATATATACAATTTAACAACTTCAAAAACAAAACTCAAATAAACCGTATTACTAAATTCATATATTCATATAATAATCTATTCATTAAATATATTTATGCATTCATATAATAACTATACAAAATACATGTCCAGTACAAAAAAAGCAGACTTTCATTCATATTATTTAAACATAGCAATCTCATATGTACCTCTTGAAGACAGTGATGATACTTTCAACCAAGATTTGAAGCAATGCTGAATACATGCTTTCAACGAAGATTTTAACGAAGTCACAATTCCAAAAGCAAGCTGTTAAAAAAATAAACACATGAATATGTTATATCATACAATGGTTAACCATAAATTCTTACAAAGTATAGTATCTAACTTCACAACTTACTTTACGAAGTTGTAGTTGGAGGGACTCCTTTCCACAGTATAAATCTCAGCAAAGACGTCCACAAACCACCACAAAGACGTCCACAAACCACCACAACGATGGTAAATACTTGACCTCCGTAGCCTCTCAAAAGCACCTTTTGCTTAGAAAAAAACCTGCAAGGCATACAAATGGTTAGGCTGCTGCATTATATAACGAAATGGTTAAACTCCCTTCTGTGTTGCTGCTGCTGCAAGGGCTGCATCAAGGACCCAACCCACTGCCCTTCTCGTGGACACCAAAGCCACCGTCGCCACTCCGAACACCACTCCGAACGCCAACCTTCGAAGTCCTTCGACCACCTCCAACTAGAGAGACGAACTTGGTGGAGAAGACGGCACCGGAAACGCCAACTGCCGTTAACGCCGACAACGTCACGAGGATCGTGAGGTGCATGGAAGTTGTTCCAGTGGATCCGGATACGCCCTACTTGTATCCGGATACACCGTTATTGGATTTTGAACAGCACCCTGGATCCGGATACGCCATGAATGTATCCGGATAGCCCTCCTTTCACACTTACACAGTGCTGCAACACGGCGTCTGGGTGTTCCTTCCTGCATGAAATCTTCCCTTGTTTAATCCCTCCTTGCCGTTTGGTTGGCTGCATGGACTCCTTCATCATCATGAACAACATTCTTCCTCTCCAAATGTGTTGGTCACATGTTGGAAATGGCTTCAACCTGCAACAAACCTGCAACAAAGACATAAACAATGGAAGCATAGATTACCTGCGCTCTATCACAGCCCCTCACTCTCAAGACCCAAACCTCCTCAATGTCAATATCTTCTGTTGTTAGTTCCTCTCTATGTAAACACAGCACGATTTAATACACACCAACCTTATCTACCAAGCAGAGTCTTATTAATGGAGTTGGGGTTTAAAATTCAAACATCAGCCAGATTCTCTCCTCGAATTGTTTTGTCACGCAGGGAATCTAGGCAGAGGCAGTGCTCTACAAAAGCTTTGTGTGAAACAAAGTGCATCACGCCGAGCAGCAGGGGCATCACATGCTAGGCAGTGCAAACTCGTGAAAGCACAGTGCATGGGTTCGGTCTTATCAAGGCACAGTGCATGGCTTGCTGTTGCAAATGTTATTTTCGTACAGGGGTAGAAACGTCTTTGCCGTAACAATCAGCGCAAATCTTCTCATATTTGCGGGATCGGATGCACAGTGTATTTTGGCAAATCAGCTGAAATGTTTCATCCCAAATCAGCGCAAACAACTGCAAGAGAACACGAGTCATCTCGCAAATTCATCTTCTCTAATCCGCTTATACAGTAACTTCTACTGAAAAGAACACAGCGTAAGTGATTATACTAAAACACTCAATGGCCTACAACTCATAATTTTGAAACTTGATCCAACTACAACAGCAGATCCATTATACATAAACAGTTAAACAAATAAAAAATTCAGACAGAAAATTTTCAAATTCATGGCAACAAAAGTATAATTACCTTGATGATAATTTCATAGATGTCATCAGCAATCAGAGGAGCCTTCATTCCAGATCTTTCATAGATGCCAACGAAGAATGAAGACGCTGAAGCACCGTTGTCGCAAAGAAAACACCGCTGCCACCACACCCACGGACGGAGGCCATCATGCAGTGGATTAGGTATGACTCTATCAGCTTCTCCGCGACGGGGCATCCTTGTTTCTCTTCTTGACAGATTTGTTTCCAAGTCTCGATTGCGATCAAGCCCCAAGAGCCCTACACCGTCTTTGAAGATGAACAAACGAAGCAGGAAAAGGATATGATTGAGGGAAAATGGGACCACAGAGGTTGAGAAGCGGGAATGGGTTAGGAGAAAATGAAGAAGCAAGGAGAGGAAACTAGGGTTAGTAGAAAATTATTTAAAAGAAAAAGTTTGGGATGGTTTTAACCGCAGAAATTATTGGAGGTTTTGAAAACCGCCAAACACTAACCCCTATTAAAATATATTATTTTTGTAGTGTTCGTGGTGCTTTCCAGCCTTTGGTGTGTGTGACGGCGTGACAGGTGTGTGCAGCGATGTAGCAGTGTGTTCGTTTTTGACTCTTGGTTTACGAGAAGGTAGGTTCTTCGAACCTTGTTTTGTAAATGTATATAATATATTGTTTAAGATTCTGCATTTCTCTATGTGTTTCCGTTGCTGTGGGTCTGTGCGAGGTTGTCTGTGTACGTATGAGGAAGAAGACGTCCAGGTATAAACGGATGTCGCACATCCGTTTGGCCCTAACGGATGTGGATATCCGTCGACGGATATCGACATCCGTTTCAGGGCCAAACGAATATACACATCCATTTTTTTTTTAAATTTTAGTTTTTAAATTTATTTTATCAAGTAATTTAATTTTGGTTTTTTATTTTCAAATAATTTTGTTACACTATCAATGAACTATAAAATGCCACCTTTTAGAATGGGTTTAAAAATTTTTACAAAAAGATCTTGATTATTACAATGGAGTAACTATTCCTTGTTTACTGGAAAATTTTACAATTTGAATGAACCCAATTCATATGGAAAATACTTACGCTGTGTTGGGTGCCAATCTGTTGTATCAACTCAAAGTAAGTATATTCATCAACTCTCTATTTTGCCAAAACTACCTGTTCACCAAATTCAAGCTTCAACAAAAAAAGCTGTAACAGCTTAAAACCAAGAAAAAGGTAGAAAGAGCAAGCGTCACTTGAATTCCATGTTAGTAGGACTTGCATGCTATATAAAATATCGGATTAAATTACTATCTTGTTCTGAGCTGATATCAATTTTTGTTTCGGGGAAGATCCCAGACCAGGAAAAAGGAGGCCATGCACAAATTGAGAAGTTCCCATATTTTGAATTGTTCAGTGTTCAGTGTGACGGGTAGCACAGACAGACAGACCTTTCCAAAGTGTTCAGTATTTTAACAAGGATTACTCATCAAGGACAGGACGAAGCCTAGCATAGTGTTGTTTAAACAATCTGTAGTATTTCATGGATGTAAGAAACTTGAAATATAGAATAGCTAACTGTGATTAATTTTATTCAATGAATAATGAATGATTCTTCTAAAATATACATCACTTGATGGGACCATAACTAAAACCATGATGGGCTTGGCTACAGAAGTACAGGCAAAATTTGTACAAATTGGTTTAATAGTAGACTGTTGAATCTAAAATCATTTCGCACAACTAGGGCAAAAAACTCCAAACCAGTGGCAAAGTGATAAAATCCACTAGTCAAACTGATAGATAAATAAAAAAGTGATAATAATAACAAAAACGTGTCTCAAACATAAAAAAGTATACTGTTCTTTCTTTCGAAACAATAAAAGGCAAAAGTTCACCTGTGTTGAGCACTACCACCAAATTGAATTTATCTATGCTTTTGTTCACCCTTATTTCCAAGAGGAGTAGAATGAATGGTTTTCCATTGCCGGTGCTCAATACCAACACTGTGCAATAATAAAATGGTGGTGCTCAATACCAACACTGTGATCAATAAAAATGTTCGTTACCCTATTCTTGTACTTCATTGGAAGCAACAGGAGGCTGGTTAAGCTTGGTTCTTCTGTTTTTAATTCTCACTGCTGCATTTTACATGGGCCTTCTAATTAAAAGATGCATGGATAACAACTCAAACATTCGAACCTACCCTGATATAGGAGAACTTGCATTTGGAAAGACGGGAAGACTAATAGTGTCAATAATCATGTACACAGAACTATATCTGGTTCTAATAGGATTCTTGATTCTAGAAGGTGATAACTTGAGCAACATATTCCCCATTGGAAAGGTTCACATAGCAGGCTTAGCAATTGGTGGGAAGCAATTATTTTTTTATTATGGTTGCCTTTATCATCTTATCCACAGTTTGGTTGGAATACTTGAGTCTACTCTCTTATCTATCTGCAAGTGGAGTCTTTGCTTCTGTTCTCATCATCTTTCAATAACATGGAATGCAACATTTGACGGAGTTGGTTTTCATCATAAAGGAGAATATGTTACTCAAGTTATCACCTTCTAGAATCAAGAATCCTATTGGAACCAGATATAGTTTTGTGTACATGATTATTGACACTATCAGTTTTTCTGTCTTTCCAAATGTAAGTTTCCCTATATTAGGTAGGTTCGAATGTTTGAGTCTTTATCCATGTATCTTTTAATCAGAAGGCTAATGTAAAATGCAGCAGCGGCAGTGGAAAACAGAAGAACCAAGCTTAACCAGCCTCCTATTGCAAGAGCATAAGGAGCTGAGAGTATGCCAACACCTGGAAATCGGAAACAAAACATTAGCCTTATATTACATTATGTTTTTACATATAAACATCTAGGTTGAGGCAACTATAAAAGAAACAGATTATATATTTTGAATGTGTTAACCTCCTATTGTATTGAGTCCATTAAGGCATGTAAGAAAGAAGGATACAGTATCTATGGCAGAAGGACAAGAGGAAATGGCTTTCTCCTCATCATTGAGAAGTAAAGGACCCTAAAGGAAGGATTGTACGAAATTTTTTTTGACTTACGAAATCTGATATAGTTGTTGACGAGAGAGATCACTTCAGTAATGAAAGGTATTACTGAAGGTCAAAATCCCTCGGAAAGCGCCAGAAGCGTCGGTAAAGACCCATTACCGACGACTCAGCGACGGTCAAAAGGTCGTCGGTAAAATCTTTGTCGCTAACGTTTACCGACAGCTTTTGCCCTTCGGTAATTACCGACGACCAAAAGCCTTCGGTAATTACCAAAAGTCAAAAGCCTTCGGTTTACCGAAGGACAAAAGCCTTCAGTAATTCCACTATTTCTACTGTAGAAAGGCTTTAGTTTCATTCCACTAATTTAGATTATAAATTTTTCATGACATAAGTTAAACTAACTACTAATATTTCTATTAGAGAAGGACAATTGAAAAGGAGATATAATCAAGTAATATTGCATAATATGTTTGTAGTCTTTTACATAATATACTTGCTGTCACAACACTACAACACTACAAGTTCTTACACTTCAGTACAGAGAAAAAACATTTAAATTCTACTTCTACATAAGAAAACAGTTGACAATGGAAGAGCAAATGTAAATGAGAACTAATAATAAAGACTATCCAAGTTCAAGCGGCATCATGAAGCACTTTTCGAGTTCCATTTAAGACCTTTGGTTGCTCCAACAGTGCTAAAACTGCACCAAAAACCTGCAAGCCAAAAATTGGTTCAACGTCCAGCTTCCTTCTAGAAACAAGTTGCTGCACCAGACTCCAAAATCTGCCAATTTTTAATACCTAAAGTAGGTCCAACAACTTCTAATCAATATGATGAATTCACTTCAACCTCAATCTAGCTGAAAAATGCAAGAATTAAAGCTACTGCAATAGTTGACCAAGAACCAACATCCAAGTATTGAACACCAAGCCTTCCTCCAAATTTCATCATTTGCAACACTTAACATAACTTTAAATGAACCTGAAACTGCATCATTAAGCAAAGAAGAAACAAAATAAAAGCTTGCACCCAATTTCTTTCAATTTCCTAATATATATTATTTAATGCCGAAATTTCTATGAAAACACAACCACTCTGCAGTTTATATAAGTTTCACCTGTATTCATATTAATGATGACAATTATCATCATCAAAAAAAGTAAACTTATTTTATAATCAGGCTTTACTGTAAAATTTATCTTTATCTACCCATAACAGCAAATGTTGTCAAGAATTGTATAAAAAAAAAATGGAAAAGTATGGTTAGGCCTGACACACTTCAGTCACATTCACATTATTAATTTTTTTAGTATATAGAAAAAATCAGAAAAAAATATATTTCACATTTTCTTAGTGAACTATCACCACATTAACAAGAATACAGTAGCAGCTCAAAACAGAAAATATAGATCATAAATAACAAAGTCTGATTATGGAAGTTATAATTCTATGTTAGGAAGTTACTAGATCAAATTAAGGGAACTAAGGTAGTCAAATTTGGAAGTTGGAGTCATAAAGAGTATTGACCAGTTTAGACCACATAGATAAGTCAAATATGACTTGTTAGAAGTGTCAAAATGAACAAAAACAGTCCTTAAGTGATAAATTTAGAATTGAGCCCTTAAGTTGAGGAAAAACTAGTGTTTTAAGTGAGTTTAGAGGAAGTGAGAGGGTGTTTTTGAGTAATTGAGATCTAGGGTGTAAGTGGGCAGTGGGGACAATTTGATTGAGTCAATTGTGACTTATTAGAAGCCTTAAAAGTGGTAAAAACAGTATCTAACTAGTAGAATTAGATTTGGATAGATAAGTTAAGAGAATTGAGGTTTTTGAGTGTAAATCTATGCATAGTTGTTAGGAATTGAGGTTAGGAATGTTTATACACCTTTAGACAAGTTTCAATACACCTAAATTTCGAGTTATAATGATTAGAAATTCATAAAAAGGTCTAAAACGGAACTTAGGGGTGTGAGTTGTGCAAACTCTGCATAAAACCTGCAGAATCCACGCTGGGCGCCATTTGGTTCTGTTTCCTGGCGCTGGGCGCCACCTGAATGGCGCTGGGCGCCATTCAGCACACTGTTTCTGCTGTCATTTTTGTTTTTGACGTTTCGAGAGTTCCGGAGGTCCGTTTTGGACGTTCTCTAGGTCGTTCTAGGGGTTTTTGACCCTTCCAGATCCATTGGTGAGGGTCTCATGGCTGTTTGAATTACTTAAGTATTGATAATTAAAAGTCATAAAGAAATTTGTGTTAATAAGTGATGGTTTTGTGAAAGTATGTAATGTATGAGTTGTTTTATGACATGGTTGATGTTGTGTGATGATATATGGGTTTGGTATGAGTTAATATAGCATGAATACACTTAGATGACTATAAAATTCTATGTTTGATGAAACAAGAGGGGATTATGAATTGATTAAATGTTGGGAAATATAGTTTGAAAGCATGTATGTATAAAGTATGATTAATGGACGTAATTCCATGATCCTCAAGGGAGGTTACATGATGGTGCCATGTAGTTGTTGTGATTGACCGTATGAATGGCCGGAGTTCAGGATGGGGTTTATCCTGACATTCTAATGATCATCCATGCTCAAGTAGAGAGTGATGATTCATGTGGTGAGAATAGCAGGAGGTCCTAGCCCATAGGTTCTTGGGTGAGTTATAACGGACTAACCTCGGGTGGCAGTTGATGGTTTTCCAGTTACTACACCACCCGGGTGCACAAACCCCTGGAACTCGACATTTCATACTAGTCTGGATGGTCAAATCACGTGGTCGGTCCTTGGTATCAACAAAATACATTTGGTCATAGTCTGTATGGTGTTATGGTCCTTACTTGCTTGAAATACTTGATTGATAACATGCTTTTTTTTTATATACCCAGCTCACCCTTGCATTGTATGTTTGTATGTGTTTGCCTTCCCCTTTGCGATGATCATCCAATCCTTTGGATGTAAGCAGTAGGTGATGAGGTACCCTTGGAGCAAGCGTTGGAGATTGAGGAAGATCCAGCCCCTAGTACTTAGGACGTTTATTAGTTCTTATTTCAATAGCTTGTTATTTTTGGAAACACTCTCTAGGCATCCTTGGATCCTTATTTTATCATGTATTTTGGGGAACTCTGGGGAACCTGTACTCAAGTTTTTATTTCGTTTTAATTTCCACTAAATTTGGATGAATGTATAAATATTTAAATACTGTCATCTTTATCTCTTAACTGCTTTCACATATTGTAATAGCTGAATCCTATTATATTATATGTGAATATGATATTTTGGGATGTCACATGGAAAAAAATAACTAATATTTTATAGTTAACTGTACTATATTATACTAATCCATTTTACTAAAATTTCAATATAATTCAGTTTTTAAAAATTAAACTTATAACTGTTTTAGTTTAGTAAATAGTGTGTTATTGTGTTGTTTTTGAAATTTTGTTATATGTATTTAATTTCTACTCATAAAAAGAAATTAAGAAATTACATTTGAAAAACTAAAATGATGCATTAATAAATGTTTTAACATATAATGTGTGCTACTCTCACCTGATATCCTGTTTTGATCGTCATAAATTTAATATCAGTACTGTTACTATTGCTATTATGTGATTTGTGAGTTTCTATGCATCGATTCAGCGCTTGTCTACACGCCATTCCATGATTAAACTTTAGCTCTTCTGTCTTTAGTCGGCTTACGTCACACTAACATAAAATATTCTCTCTTTATTCAGTATCCCTAACCATAAGTGTAGGATGTTTTAATAAGCATCTATTGTATTATTGATTGCAAGCAGAAGAACAAAATTGCCAGTTGTGAAGTGACATAACATTAGGAATTATGGTAATTTCCTAAAATTGATTAATTTGTATACTTTCTTTAACTATGATTTGATACTGGGGCATTGGTGTTTGGGAGAAAGAGGCATGTAGGCCCAGAGAGGGAGTTGTTAATGCAATTGTTTGTCACAAATAGCTGTGATCTCCAAAGCACAACTTTCATATTGAGCTGGTTTTTACTCCAACTTTCTGAGACTTGTGCAGTTGAAAGTGACAATTAGGTAGAAATGTCAGAGACCATAATAAGGGTATGTTACAACCCAATTTATTTACCTCTTTGAATAGACAACTTACACGCAAAAACCAGTAATTTGGATGATTGTGGGAGGGCCCAAAACCTAACGTTGGAGTGTAAGGCATTAATTACCAAGAGAAATTAGAATGTTGGTGTTGGTTTGGTTAACGTTAGCAAAGTTCACATGGTTAGGTATATGGTTATAAGAACTAGAAAATGCCTAGACGGAAATGGAGTTGTGGGGTAGCCATGGATAAAGAATATGGGGTGCTCCTTAATGACCTTGTAAGAGCGTGGGACATTGCACATGATCATATACTTGCATTCTAATCCATGCCAATGGAACTTCCAAAAGGATAAGATGAACCACCCTTTAACCCTTTTAAAGTAGTTAACTAAATTATTAATAAAAGAAATTCAGTTTTTTTAAATTGAATTACAAATAAATATAATTCAGTTTTTATAAAAAGTAATTCAATTTTTATAATGTAAAATAGTATAAATAATCAATATTTCAGTAATTATAGTCTGTCCTAATTCTGATATAATCTTTTTATGATTTTGAAGTAATAATTTCTGGCTTTATGCTCCATTTTTTATTTATTTTTAATTATCGTTTATCCTGTGTGTATGACTAAACATTCTGAAACAAATAGAGATTTGACTAGATATTTTTCAACAGACATGCATGATTGGACTTTCAAACGCACTAACATATATTCAGTAAACAGCATGGATCATTACATTGTCATTTATAGATTGTGTGCTATTTCCATGAGAGAAATGTAGGTTCCTGAAATTGCCATTACAATAGCTATCATTATCATTATCACTATAACTACTGTTTCACACCTAAATTTCTTGTAAGTGTCTGAAATCTTCAAGTAGCACAAGCACGGAAGCAGAATAGAAGCTGTGACATTTAGAAAGGCTCCAACCAGTGAAATCAGAGATCCAAAGAAAGGGACAGCAAGGGCAATAATAGTGATGCTCAATACCAACACTGTGCTTAGTAAGATGCTCGTCACCCTATTCTTGTAGGTTGTTGGAAGCAAGTCTTTCAAAGCATTCGTAATAGGGGTTAGCATCAAAGCAAACTTGGATATGGGATTCATCAAGGCGGTGTATATTGCTACTTTTGAGCTAACTTTGTTTAGAGGCAGGTTTAATGTTACTTCAGACTTAACCTCCTCACCAAACATTAAATAACCCACTATTGCCATGGATGCATAACCCACAGTGGCTACGAGAAAACATACCAGTAGGACCTGTAATGTTCAGAAAAGTAAAATTCATTAATTAGATAGAAAAAAACAAGAAAGTGTATAGGACAATAATATTAAAAAATGAGTGCTTACTTTTGAGAAGTGATGTTTGTTTCTCATCGAATTGTACAACATGGGAAAGACAGTATGTGCACCATAACAGAAGACATACAAGCTAACAGTTGTGGGGAGACCATTCCAATGGACAAGAGTTCCTTTATGATGAAAACCAACTCCATCAAATGTTCCAGTCCATGTTATTGAAAGGATTATTAGAAGAGAAGCAAAAACTCCAGTTGTAGATACATATGAGAGTAGACTCAGGTTGTCCAACCAAACTGTGGGCAAAATGATAAGAGCAACAATAATCACAAATAATTGTTTCCCACCAATTCCTAAGCCTGCTATGTGAACCTTTCCAATAGGAAACATGTTGCTCAAATTATCACCTTCTAGAATCAAAAATCCTATTGGAACCAAATATAGTTCTGTGTACATTATTATTGACACTATTAATCTTCCTGTTTTTCCAAATGCAAATTCTCCTATATCTGGATAGGTTCGAATGTTTGAATTGTTATCCATACATCTTTTAATTAAAAGGCCAGTGTAAAATGTAGCAGTGGCAATTAAAAATAGAAGAATCAAACTTAACCAACCTCCTATTGCAAGAGCATAAGGAACTGAGAGTATACCAACACCTGAAAATTAAACCAAAATCGGAAATAAAACATTAGCCTTATATTAAGGCATACGAAAGAAGGATACAGTATTTATGGAACAAGAAGAAATGGTTCTCTTATTAGTTTTATAACTAACTAAACATAATCCACACATCTCTCATTTCACCATTTATACATCAATGTACATTAGCATATAATCTTATGTAATCCTAATATAAATTTCTATAATATTTTAAGAATCAAAATTCAATCTAAAAATAATTAATCATTAAAATCTCAATATTTTCCTTTCTTTTCTGAAAGTAAATTAATTTCTAATTTCAAAATATTTAATTTTAATTTTAAAATATTTAATTTTTAAAAGCAATTAATTTCTTTCTTATTCTAAATTAATTTCTCTTTCGAGTAAATTAATTTGATTTTCAATTAATTACTAAATAAATAGTAATAACTTTGTTCCATGATTATAATTATTATAAATTAATCTTTTTTTCTCTTTTCCTTTCCAGTTTATTTTCATTAATTAATATCAATTGATTAATTTATTTCCCATTACATTAATTTAATTTTAAAAACAGACCTAAGTTCCAAATAATCCAAACTTCCAAACTTTGAACTAACAGACCAATTAGGTTTTAAACTGAACCAACTACAATCAACAGGCCTACATTCCAATATATTCAAATTCAACCCAGGATTCACCCATGGCCCAAAAGGAATTCCACGTGGGAGGTCACTGCAATCCCCTGACTGCCCGCAGCTCCCTGCTGCAACTCAGACAACCACCAACAAGCGAAAACTACCATGGCCAAGCCGGTTTCAACTCCAACAAGAAACGAGATTCGTGAAGAACAGAACCTCCAGGAAAAATCAAATTGAAGCCCTAATCTCAGACCTTAAGATTAGAACAACAATCTTCAAACCACACTGTTAGAAAAGAAGAAAGAATGAAATATTGTATTTCTTATTGAATAATAAGGAGAGAGTACAATTGATATATATAATTATTTAGAGCAATATAGAAAAGGAATATAAGTATAAAAATATATGAACATAAATGCACAGATATGAACAGAGAATAAAATAATTCCAATACACACTCCAAATTCACGATCATTTATCTGTAAAGAAGCGACAAAAACCCCAGAAACAGGAACCACCAAAATTGAACCGAGAAAGAATTTGGGAATAAGAAGAGAAATTCCTGCAAAACCCCAACCCCAAATCAGAGAACGAAACGAAGAACAAAGCTTCTCCTTTTAGCGGACGAACCGAACCAGAGAAGAGGCCGCACCCTCGCTGCGCCCTCGACGTGCCATCGTAGCGCCATCGGCCCGCCAGCGCAGCGCTGCTGCCGGAGTTCGCCTCCCTCCTGCGAAACAACCCTCAACCAAAGAAAGAAGTCTCTCCTCTGCAAATCACGAGTCAGAACGGAAAGAAGAGGAGAAGAAGAACGACCCAAGCGTCATTGCGAGCCACCAAGAAAGACGAGAACACCGCCTGAGCGCTCTCGCTGCCGTTTTCGCCACCATGAGACCAACTTGAGGCCATCTTCTTTGCACAATACGGAGGATCGAAACGAAAAAGAGGAAGAGAACCAGAAAAAAAATTGGGAAAAACGAATTTAACTTGGTTGAATATTTTTATTTTTATTTTTATTTTTTTTTAACTAAAAAGATAAAAATAAAAAGCCAACCTAAGGCAATCCTTTTCCTTTTAAAGGAAAAAGTAAATAAAAGAAAAGAAACCTAGGTTTCTCTCTCCAAATAATTTAAGGTTCCACCTGATCATAAAACATACCAAAATCCACTGTTTATCGAGGAACAATAACAGAAAATATTTACTTGATAAAACATTCAGTCCATTCAGACAAGTGCTGAGGAAAGAAACATTTGGGGAGTCCATTGAAGACTTACACTAGGTAATAAAATGAATTGTAGAATACTGAAATATTGAGCTGTAGAAGAATCACCCACCATGCATATTTATATTCATAGAGTCAAGAAACTCCACCACGTAACCCAACCTAATATGAACCTAATATGAGGGATCAAAAAACTCCACCACGTAATTCAATCTAATACGAGGAATCTTACGAAAGAACCCAATCCTAATATGAGGGATCATACGAAGAAAACGATCCTAATATGAAGGATCGTACCAAGAACCTAATATGAGGGATCATATGAAGACTGTTATAAAAAATGAGGAATAATACGAAACTTGTGATAAATAATACAAAAGAAAAAAAAAAAACTACCATTTACAAAACATAAGCAGAGTTGATAACTATAATGAAAAAAAAAAACAAACTAATATATTATACCACTCATACTGCTCTTTATTTTTCATACTTAAATTTAGGGTTAACTGTTTCAGTTTAGTTAACGAACTGTTAAAATAATATGTTATTGTGTTCTTTTTGAAATTTTGTTATATGTATTTAATTTCTATTAATAAAAAGAAATTAAGAAATTATATTTGAAAAACTAAAATGATACATTAATAAATGTTTTAACATATATTGTGTGCTACTTGTAACATTCCAGATTTTTTAGATGTCACGAGTTTATAAAACTATGTCACGGTTATAACTCTCTTTCCCATGTATCATCTCCAATTAATTTTATATACCCCACGTGTATCTAAGATTTCTCATAACCAAAACAACTCTAATGGTTCCCTCTTCAACAATTCATACGACATGGTAAAACACAAGCAACCTCCATTCACGACAATAACACTCATGACAAATACAATCACCATAAAAGTTAGTTTCCCTGGAATTCTTGAAAGCGTTTTAGACTACAAAGATGTCTAGTAAGAGGAAGTAAAAGGTCCCTTCCTCACGTTCTTTAACACGGACGAAGAGCCAAGCCAACCCTCACAGATCCTTCCCTCTCTTTTCAAACGTGCACGGTATGTGTAGAGGTGGGTTTTTTTTTCCCTTTCATGCAACTATCCATTATATGACTTTGAGCTCTAACCTAACTATCCTTAAATATCCCCCATAACTCTCATAATCGGGCCATAATATCATCGTCATTAGTCTCAACATCTTCACTCTCCGTTGAAGACCACAACGAATCATATCCATCATCAAAACTACTACCTCCACTCCTACATGAATCGGACAACAAAATAATTGGCTTTTCAGGTTTAGTACCGTATTCATGATCATCAAAGCTTTCACCTTTATCATCTCTCATAGCTCCTACAGAACGATTATCCTTAGTCTCTCCTAAATACAGGAAACCTTTCTTCATATCTCCCAAGCAAATCACTTCATCATCATCTTCATCCACCTTTCTTCTTTTCCGACCCATCGTCAACTTACCACCGACTTTCTTGCTTCGAGTCCTGTATGCAACAGGATGATACATTTTCAAACAAGAGCGAGTGAGTTGGGAAAGTGAATGAGTTGCGAAAGTGAGTATAGGAAGAGTATAAATAGGGACCTTGTAAAGAAGAAACTACACTGACAGGGAAAAAAGATTGCTCTTTGTAATAACAGTGAAGTAACCCAATTATCTATTCAATGATTCAATGCATTACCGAAGCCCCATTGGTTCCAAAATTATAAGTATGTGATAGTTAGCTGGCCAAGACAAGATATTAAGCTAGAAATAAGTTCCACAGATGATTTATTGATATAAGTAAGCCACTCACATTAAAGGAAAGTAAGTCCTAAGGAGTGATACTACGGATGTGGTCCTTAGAGGGAGGACATCCCAAAATTCATAAGAAAACATACATCATAGTGCCACCACAAGGGGCTATATCATTTAGTTAGGACATGTGAATAGTAGGGAAGTAAGCTAGTGCCTTAAATGGAACAATAGTACGGTTCCCTTGCCATGATACCGTTGTATTGTCCGTATCAAAAAAGATACTTCTCAGTCCCTTCAAAACAAATCGAAGAGATGTAATATTATAGTATTGTGTGTGGTTACTCTGAAGAATAAAAAGTT
Source organism: Vigna radiata var. radiata (assembly GCF_000741045.1). Lineage (NCBI taxonomy): Eukaryota > Viridiplantae > Streptophyta > Magnoliopsida > Fabales > Fabaceae > Vigna > Vigna radiata. The sequence goes on along the minus strand of NC_028354.1, from coordinate 17,316,092 downwards.
ATTTAAAATAAGAATCTTCAGATAATATCACCTTAACACTTAGATAATTAATATTTAATATTTTGAAAAAGTTAACTAAATAGTTTTGTTATTTGAGAAAATATTTAAGAAGATAAGAGTTGGCATTTGAAAAGAAAAGATAGAAAAATGTGTTTGTTTTGTTAGATGTGTGTATTAATTTGGAAGGGAGAGAGAGAGAGCGTGGATTAACCAAAGGGTTATAGGAAAACCTTATCTCGTAAAGGGTAATAGTTTTCGGTTCTTAAGATGCAAAGCTGGCTTTTATGAAACTTGGCGTGACACTTCGCTTTCCAACCCTTTTTTTTTTTCTTTTCCTTTTCAATTCTCTTATATATCATTCATTCGCTGGCTTTTTCCTTCGTCCTCCAACTTAATTAGTNATTCCAAAACAGTAAAAAAATTATTACTATTTTGTGAATGGTTTAGTGATAGATTTAAAAATTGTTGAAAGAAGAAGAGAGGGGTGGTGTTTGGGCCATTGAAGGTTGAAAATCATTGTTTGTTGAAAGAAGGATGACCCACAGATGAAATAGCAGTTTGAGATTGTCCAAGATAAAGAGCCCAATATGGTTAGATAGATAGGGTNGTACAGATGCTAGTAGGGCACATCAACGTGGAGGGAAAGATCAGAGAACTGGTGTACATATGAAGATTATATATGTTGGTTGTTGCTTGACAATTACTCTTGAGGGAGACCAAAAGTGTAATAATATATACCCAATCGGTCATTATCTTCTATTCTTCCATCGCACTACACAAAAACTCCTCTGCATTTTCTCTTTATTTCTCTAATTCTTCATTTCCAACCTTCCATCTACTTACACGTACCTCATTATTCACCAACACTTTCACCATGGAATTAACATCACTAAATTCTTTTTTTTTTTCTTTTCTTCTCTTCTTTTGTTAGAAGTGGACTTTAAGCCTAACTCAACCCCACAAAACCGGCTTGTAGGGTGAGGTTTGCACCCACTTATATACACTTAAATAGTCTCATCTCTAGTCGATGTGGGACCTCCAACACACCCCCCTCACGCCGAGGTATATACATCTCGAGCGTGGGATTAGACTTTTTAATGGGTGGTCCGATAGCGGTCCGATAGTGGGTGGATCAATATGCCCAACGACAACAGAAATTGCTAGGATGGGCTCCAGTCATGGCTCTGATACCATGTTAGAAAAGAAGAAAGAAATGAAATATTGTATTTCTTATTGAATAATAAGGAGAGAGTACAATTGATATATATAATTATTTAGAGCAATATAAAAAAGGAATATAAGTATAAAAATATATGAACATAAATGCACAGATATGAACAGAGAATATAAAATAATTCCAATATACCAAGAAACAACTGAAAATTAATTAGGAAGATCATTATGCAGCAGCAATAAGGATCTTGAGATATATCAAGAAAAATCCAGGAAGCATTTCAAAGAGACATGAGATGCCACTGTAGGCAATTTTATAAGTTGAAGTATTTGATTGTTGGGGAATGGATTTCATGGGACCATTACCTTCTTCCTNCAACAACGAATATATTTTAGTGGCAGTGGATTATGTCAGTAAGTGGGTGGAAGCTGCAGCATGCCACAAGAACGATGCCAAGACAGTGGTCAAATTTCTCAAAAGACAAATTTTTGCAAGATTTGGTGTGCCCAGGATCCTCATAAGTGATGGAGGATCACATTTCTGTAATGCCCAGTTGGCTAAGGTCTTGAAACATTATGATGTGAGGCATAGAATTGCTTCACCTTATCATCCTCAGACCAATGACCAAGCTGAAGTCTCCAACAGGGAGATAAAAAGAATCCTAGAAAAGAGCGTATCATCTTCAAGAAAGGATTGGGCGGCAAAATTAGATGATGTCCTGTGGGCTTANAGGACTGCCTTGAAGACTCCTGTAGGGCTAACACCCTACCAATTAGTCTATGGCAAGTCATGCCATCTCCCTGTTGAGATGGAACATAAGGCATATTGGGCTTTAAAATTTCTGAACTTTGATGCTTCTCTGTGTGCAGGTAACAGAAAGCTTCAATTGCAAGAGCTGGAGGAGATGAGGTTGACTGC
>NC_028354.1:17255690-17313798 GCF_000741045.1 Vigna radiata var. radiata | reverse complement strand
TTTCAACCTGGACAACAGGTACTGTTGTTCAATTCCAGATTCAAACTGTTTCCAGGTAAGTTGAAATCTAAATGGTCTGGTCCTTTTGTGATTAAGGCAGTCAAGCCTTATGGTGCTGTTGAATTAATGGATCCAAATTCTGAGGATCAAAGAAGTTGGATTGTTAATGGCCAGAGACTGAAACATTATTTTGGAGGTGAGGTTGAACGCCTCACCACAACTATTAAATTGTCTGAGCCATGAGATTCTGGGTCAATCTAGTGACGTTAAAGAAGCGCTTGCTAGGAGGCACCCTAGCACAGGTTTGTATATATTTGTGTTTGTATATATTGTTGTTTGTGTTCTTGTTTTTGTTCATGTTATTGTTGAGTTGAGTGTGGAGAGGAAGTGTTAATAATGCATGAAAGTGAATGCTGGAGATTTAGTCGCAAAGCGCACAGCTGAAGTGCGCTAGGCGACTAAATAATTTTTGGGAAAATATGCTTACTCGCATAGCGCACACCATTCGCTCTACGAGAGAGAAAAATTGTTTGGCATTAAAATTAATTTCGCACAGCGCACACTTTGCGCTGTGCATCTAAAATTTTAATTTTCTCTCGAAGAGCGATTCGCATAGCGAAATGGAGTGGCTAAGCGAGCAAAGATCATTTGAAAATAAATTGAAAGAGTCGCTCTGCGAAATTCTGTGCAGAGCGAGATTGAAGTTTTCATGTTTATTCGCACAGCGCACAGCTGAGGTGCGCTCTGCGAATTGATTCTTGAAGATTTGGTTGCCCTAATTCGCACAGCGCACACTCTCTGGTGCGCTAGGCGAATTTTCTTTTCTTAAAAAAAAAATAAAATAAAATAAAATTTATTCGCATAGCGCAAACACCCTTGTGCGCTCAGCGAATGGAGTTAAAAGTCCAAAAAAAAATTAATAAAAAAATCAAAAGGTTCTGAAAAAGAGAGAGCGCATTAATTGCACTATGATTCGCATAGCGCACAAACCCTAGTGCGCTATGCGAATCAACACTGCAGGGACTTTAACTTTGTAACTTCTCTTTTTACATTTCACTCTTTTCATCCTTACCACCTTTCATCTCCTCCCTCCGCACACTGCTCTCTGCCAACCTCTCCATCTTTTCTTTTTCCTCCATTGCACCATAAACACTTCTCTGAATCTGTTCAAGCAAGTGCTTGCAATTCTTCTCAACTCATCTCTGTTCACATTTCGTGCACACTCATTAGGTTGGTTCCCTCTCTGTTCATCCTTGTTCATTCTTGTTCAATGTTTAGATTAGGAAATTTTGGTTGCATGATTGGGAATCTGTCTGTCCATGTTTGGTGATTGTGGTCTATGCATAGTCTTTGTGATGTCATTGTGCTTGAGAATAGGATTCGCTCTGCGAACGTATTACATTTTGAAAAGGGGAACTTTGTGTAAAACTTTTTTGATCTCTTTGCATGTTATCGCATAGCGAATCCTGTTGGGTCTCCAAAAAGATTGAATTTCGCAAAGCGACCACTGTCGCATAGCGAATGGTCTCTGTAAATGCTATTCTCGCGCAGCGACCAAGGTCGCATAGCGAATGGATCTGAATGTTCATTGTTGAATCTCGCATAGCGACCACTGTCGCATAGTGAATTGCTAAACCATGTGTTCTCATTTACGCAGTCTCGCATAGCGCACAATTCTGTGTGCGCACAGCGAATGGCTACTGTCTCGCTCTGCGATTGCATTCGCATAGCGAATTCATTCTGAGCACAAGAAATTCTGAGTTTCACAGAGCGCACAATTCTGTGTGCGCACAGCGAGACAGTCTTAATTTTGCATAGCGACCACTGTCGCATAGCGAATTTAACCTGCCAGCAAGCACAATTTACACTGTCGCACAGCGCACACTGCTATGTGCGCACAGCGAAATTCATTTGGCAGAGACTCTCTTGAGCAATTCATGTAATCTGACTCCTTCTTCCACAATTGTTTGCTCTGTGTTTGTGTTTCTTGCAGATGATGCCTCCCAAAAATACTTACCATGTCCCCACTGCATATGAAAAGAAGAGGAAGGCCACAAAAGGGTCCTCTTCTAGATCACAGCCTGCAGTCCAACAAGATGAGAACCTAGTTCTCAATTTTGATCAGAACAGGTTTGTGTCAGAAATTGCCCAGGAGAGGTTCAATCAGAATATCATGGGCAGAGGACTCTTGCCTGAGAGGAGGATAGAACTGAAACCGGGGGAATATGACCACATCTCGGAAGAGTTGGCTAGGAGAAAATGGAATCACTTATTAGCCAACCTTCCAGATGAAATAGATGAGGTATTGGTGAAAGAATTTTACGCCAATGCATGGGATCCTGAACAAGTCCAGACTCCTAGCACTAGAGCTTCTACAGTGCGAGGGAAGCTCATTCGTTATGACCGGAAAGCCTTAAATAGGCTGCTGCACACATTGATGTTTATTCTGTGCCCACTTGGCACGTTTATGTCCGGTCATCCTGATCATGACTTGATAGCTTCCACACTTTGTCTTCCTGGCTATGGATACCAGCTTGGGACTAGTGGCACACCTGTGAGAATATTGAGGAAGCATCTAAACTCGGTGGCCACAATCTGGAGTACTTTTTCTTTCACCAACATCTGTCCCAATTCCCACACCTCTGACATCAACCTGGAGCGCTCCTACTTGATATATGGGATTATGACTGGTATCAGTATGGATATCGGAGCGTTCATCTCTCAAGAGATCTCATTGATGGCAAATAATGACTCCTGCAAACTCGGATTCCCTGCCTTGGTGACTGCTTTATGTAAAGCAAATGGAGTTGCAGGGGTATCGGATATTACATTGAAACTGCAGCCTCCTTTCAAGAAAAGATTTTTTGACCGTAACTGTGTTAACAGAGGGGAGTCGTCTGCTACTGATGCCCCTCCTCCAGTTCCTCCTCCAAGCAGACGAGCAGCTAGGCCACCCACCTCCTCCCATACTGCTCCTCCATCTGATCTGCATACTGATTATATGATCCAGAGTATGGTGAGGATGGATGATATTCGAGACTGGTGCTACACTATGCGGCAGGGACAGGTATCTTTGCAGGATAGCATGTACCAGCTTTCATTAGGTACACCTGGCGTCCCTGCAGATTCCGTGATGAATGGCGACCAGTTCATTGAGCACATTCCTTGGCCTGAGGACATGCCTGACTCTAGGTGGGGGAGAGCTTTCCCAGTATACACGACAGCACCACAGACAGAGTATCAGCAGGAGGACATGACGACTGATGATGAGGGTCATGAGGAGCCAGAGGAGCCGGACCCTAGGTGGATGCAGCAGAGTCAGCACACACAGCACAGCCATTGGAGATCTGGACCAGATGGGTCGTGGTAGAGAGCTGATGGACAGATGCTCTTCATGTTGCCTGTTTTATGTTATGTTTTTATGTTTTTATGTTCAGCTTAGTTGTTATTGTGGAACTCTGTTACTGTTTAGGATTATGTTGTAAAGACTTTGACTTTGATGTTTTGATTTAATGACTATGCATGTTCTGATTGTGTTATGTGGTTCTTGAGGATGATGACTTGTATGTGTGGTTACTGTGTTTCAGAATTTATCTGTGTGTTGGAATATAACCAGATCTGTGAGTGTTGAGAGCTACTGATTAAGAGATAAAGAGTTGTCTGGATATGGAATTGGTTTTTGCATGAGTTTGATTCTACGTACATACACACACTTTGGTTAAGGATGAAAAAAGGCCCTGTTTGATATTGATTATGCAGCTACTTGGCCAGATAGCCAACCTTGTGACACTGTGCTTCATTTGTTAAACCTTTTTTAGCCTTATTTTCTTTCTTTCACCTTGAGCTTAATATGTTATCCTACCTTACACCTTAGAAGAGAACATGTATTGTGAATTTATGAGGTTAAGGTTGAATTCAAGTTTGGGGGAAGAAAAGATAAAAAATAAAAAAATAAAAAAAAAAACAAATAAAAATTTGCTCAAATTGAAAAAGAAGGTTGAGCTGTAAAAGAAAATGGTGTGTGATAAATGATATATGTTGGGGATTGAGTACTGAATTGGGAATTGAAATTGTTCTCTTCTTAATAGGTGTCTTTGAATCCAAGAAAAACCATTATTCTTTTTCTAGCCAAGCCAAGCCTTACCCTGAAAAGACCTTTGGACTTAACCAATAGTGTGTGAAGTGTGTGAATCAAACGAAATGCAAACACTGATGAAGTTCTAAGACAATTCTACTGTCATGAGAGGACAAACACTTTGAGAGGTGAGAATTATTTTGATCTGGTTGTGCATATTCTATATGCAGGTGAATTTTTGAGTACTGGACCATGTCATATTTGTTTGAATCCTTAGGAATGCATGTGATTTGTCTGATGTGTAAAGTCATTCTATCAAAACGTCAAATGTCTGTATTGTGTTGTTCATTTGTTTTTGTGATTTCCTGAGGGCATGAAATAATCCAAGTTTGGGGGAGTTGATAAGTGTGAAAAACAAATATTTTTACACTTATAAATTACCTTAATCATGTAATTATTCATGTTTTTACTCAGTGAAAAGTTGTAATTTGTAGCAGAGTGTTTCGTAAATTATTGTTCAGGAAAAGTTGCATAAATGTGAAGTTGACAGCCAATTCTCGCACAGCCAGCAAAATTCGCAGAGCCAGATGAATACATTCGCACAGCGCACCACTATTGGTTCGCTGAGCAAATCAACCAATTTGGAGGAGCAAAAGTCAATAATTCGCTAAGCGCACCAGTATTGGTTCGCTAAGCGAATTACAGCAGAGAAGTGAAAAAAAATGTAAATTCGCAAAGCGCACCTGAGGCTGTGCGCTGAGCGAAGTACAGCAGTTGAGCTGCATAAATAAAAATTAATTCGCACAGCGAATTTGCTTCTGTGCGCTAAGCGAATGGTGCAAGTTACTGAAAAATTAACTGGCTCTTAATGATACGTGACAAAGAGGAAGGGAATCTTCAGACACACGAGAAAAATTAGAGAATCTCTCTGAAGACAAAAGAAGACGCTGAGAAGACTTTCTGAAGACATCAAGACTACACATGATGCAAGGAATTGCAAAAATGAGTACGTTTGTGATGTCTAGGATAGGCTAAATTTTCTTTCATTGGAATTGGCTGTATGGCAAAACATTGATGTAATTGTCCTGATCAATAAATGTATTTGTTCATGTTCTTTTCTTTACTTGATTTTGATTATATGGAAGTATAATTTTTCTTAAAAGTTCTTTTTGTACTGGGAAGTATTTTTAGAACCAGAAACGTAAGAAAAGAAGCTAAAAGTGATTACGCTAGGCATAGCTTACATGCTTTTGCCCATTCTGACATCTGAACTCAATGCAAAATTATTCATTAAATTAATTAAGGAATTAATAATTTAAGGAATAATTTTAGAACTTGTTTTAAGGAATTAAAGCAAGATATCAACTTGTGAATGCATGAACAGGTCATAGATTGTACAGGATGTTACTGAGATGTTAGTCTGAAACCAATTCCAATGATTGTTCGTATCATATTTTCATCTTAACTTTTACGTTGTTAAATTCTGTGTTCTTTATGCAAAAATCAAAGCAACTTTCATCAACACGAATTGATCTTGATATAATTTTTAAATTAAATAACGTAACACAAATTCCCTTAGGAGAACGATACTTTTCTTGTCACTGTATTACTTGTAACGATTTGGTATACTTGCCAAAAAGTTATCAGCAGGTTCATGAACGAACCTAGAACTTCACATATGGCAGCAGCAAAACACGTTTTGAGATATTTGAAGGGGACAGCAAGTTATGGTCTTCTGTTTCCGAAAGATTCACGCAGCACGAAGGGTATATTAGAAGTGTGGTGCGATTTCAGATTGGAGTAGAGACAAAGTTGATAGGAGAAGCACATTTGGCTATTTCATTCGGTATGAAGGGGCACCTATTTCATGGTGTTCCAGGAAGCAAAGTATTGTAGCACTTTCAACATGTGAAGCAGAATATATAGCATCTGCGGAAACAGCTTGTCAGTGCATCTGGTTGGAATCACTTCTTGGAGACTTGAAGATTGAATGCAGAAAACCTATGCAGTTGATGGTGGATAACAAATCTGCCATAAGCTTGTCCAAGAACCCGGTGTTTCACGGGAGAAGCAAACATATTTCAACAAAGTTTCATTTCTTAAGGGATCTGGTTAATCAAGGGAAAATTGAATTAATGTACTGTCCTACTGAAACGCAAGTTGCTGACATTTTTACCAAACCCCTAAGACAGAACAGATTTGAAGCTTTGAGAAGTCTGCTGAACGTAAAGCCTTTTCTTTAGTAGTTATGTTTAGGGGGGTATGTTGTTATAAGCGTAGCAAGAAGAGAAAGAGTACTACCTGATAAAACATTCAGTCCATTGAGACAAGTGCTGAGGAAAGATGCATTTGGGGAATGTGTTTGAGGATTTGGGTTGTTTTCATGGGATTTTAATGTTTGGTCTTGGATTACGGATGACATTGAGTCCATTGAAGACTTACACTACTCTCCTAATAACTGAGGTAATAAACTGAACTGTAGAATACTGAATTGTAGAATAATCACCCAACCACGCATATTTATATTTACAACTACCCTCAAGTGAGTCAAGAAGCTCCACCACCACTAGTACAAAAATCATATTTTATGACGTACAAAAACGAACTATGACGTACATAGTTTTGTACGTTATAATAGGTCTACAAATTTTATGACAGTAAAAATTTACGTCATCTGAACATATTATGACACAGTTTCTAAAATCAGTTCATTCTTTTTCAATATCAATTCGAAACAATTTTCTCCAATATTCATATAAAAAAAATGGACTGATATTATTCATTACACGGCTGCATTGCTGTTCTCACCCCTTATTTGCAATTTAAACCTCTTAACTATTCAATTTTTCAACAGAAATATGTTGATAAATTTTATATAACAATTTAATGTGGTGAAAATAAAGTTTTCTTATATTTTATTTTGTTTTTGAAAAGTATATACAAAAATATATACAATAGGAACGACTTTTTGGTGGGTTAATTTTTTAGATAAAATAACGCGGCAAAAAACGTTATAGGAAGAATTTTATGCAAAGTACAGTTTGTTGGGAGATTTAAATAGTAACAACGCCTCTACATGGGCCAGGAACAGGGCTACTAAAATCGTGGGTTCAAAGTCCAAATATAACTAGAAAGGATTGGGCCTTAAAATAACAAGAAGCCTTGTGAGGACCACGAAGCAACCACCAAACTCTAGGAGACAAGAAAATTAAATCTTTCGGCTCGAAATATGTTTGAGTTGGACCAGAATATAAAAAGCATTGTTAAAATTTAATTTTGGTTTGATTCAATTTATTCATTAATTTTTTTTTGGTAAAATTATACTTATTTTTTCGGATAGGCCTAAACTATGGTTATACTTCCTCTAAGTTTAAAAAGATATTTATCTCTTTATATTTTTTAATATATAAACATTCATTTGTTTCTAGTTTTCAAATAAATATTCTTACTTTTCTTATATTTTTAATGAATGTATTCATATTTCTTATATTTTTAACAAAATCATACTTTTCTCCCTTACTTTATTTAAAAATATCATACTGAGTAAAATATAAATAAAAATATTGTGAGAATTAAAAAATAAAATTTGAAAAGAAAAATGTTTATAAAGAAAAGTTTTCGTATTAGTAAAACAACTTTTTTTAGAAGAATAGGAAAAGGTATATATTTCAAGAAAAAAATTATTTAATATAAAATAATTAAATATCTATAAAATATATAATTAAATTGATTAAATTACTATTAAATGTAAATATGTTTTTGAAATTTACTTATATAATATGTTATTTTTTTAATAGCATAATATATAGTCAATTACACTGGTTATAAATATAATCAAGAAATAATTTCCTTAAACACAAACCAAATGAAAAGTAATAAGAAACATTTATAAAATTGTTAATTTTCACTAAAACCATCCAAAAGTCTAATAAAGTACAAAAAACTCCTCTATGGCATAGATTGGATAAATTATTATGAAAGTTAAGAAGTAATAGATAGCAGGGTTTTATAATATGGATAAAAAAAGAAGTTGAAAGTGGTGTAAGTATGATCCATAAAAGGACACGTATTATGTGGAGGGGGTAGAATTTGAAGATGAAATGTTTTTTTCTCCATTGTATATTCTCTTTCAGGATTGATAATTTAGCAAGAGGGAAAATAATTCGGTTGGTTAAGGCACAACAATCATAAGTGTAGGATCTTTTAATAAGCATCCATTGTATTATTGAATGGAAGCAGGAGAACAAAATTGCCAGTTGTGAAGTGACATAACATTAGGAATTATGCTAATTTCCTAAAATTGATTAATTTGTGTACTTTCTTTAAACTATGATTTGATACTGTGGCATTTGCGTTTGGGAGAAAGAGGCATGTAGGCCCAGAGACGGAGTTGTTAATGCAATTGTTTGTCACAAATAGCTGTGATCTCCAAAGCACAACTTTCATATTGAGCTGGTTTTTACTCCAACTTTCTCAGACTTGCGCAGTTGAAAGTGACAATTAGGTAGAAATGTCAGAGACCATAATAAGGGTATGTTACAACCCAATTTATTTACCTCTTTGAATAGACCACTTACACACAAAAACCAGTAATTTGGATCATTGTGGGAGGGCCCAAAAGCTAACGTTGGAGTGTAAGGACATTAATTACCAAGAGAAATTAGAATGTTGGTGTTGGTTTGGTTAACGTTAGCAAAGGTTACATGGTTATAAGAACTAGAAAATGCCTAGACGGAAATGGAGTTGTGGGGTAGCCATGGATAAAGAATATGGGGTGCTCCTTAATGACATTGTAAGAGCGTGGGACATTGCACATGATCATATACTTGCATTCTAATCCATGCCATGGAACTTCCAAAAGGATAAGATGAACCACCCTTTAACCCTTTAACCCTATTATTATTATTTTCAGTAAAGAAAGACAACCACTTTCTGTTAATAATTTATTCAAACACTTTGGATTCTTTTACCAATACTCTTGTCTATTTTCTTTCATCAACTCTCCTTAAATCTATTAATATGCTCAGAGAATGACCATTCACTGACCATAATTAATTGGCCTCTTCTGGCTACTCTCTATTGTCCACTATGCATGCAATATTATCAAACCTTATATATTATATATCCTTCTCTCTTTCTCTCTCACTCAACCCTTCCTTCTATATCAGTTCTCCACATGTGCCCAATACCAGATTTACAATCATTCAACTCATTTACTAAAATACAAATATTGATTTCAGAATTAAAGGCTGGACAAGAACAAAATCATTGTTGTCGAAGGTATTTGCAAACTTAAATTTGAAGAGATAGCTATGGAAGAAAAATGGCAGAGAAAGGCATTGAGAGGTTTCTCCCATGTGCATGAAACGTGCATCATTATTATTATGAGAAAGTTTTCCGTAATTGAATCCTATGAAAATGCACTCATTATGATAATTGGAATCATCTTGGTATGTACAGCAATTAAAAGAGGCCACATAATAAAACCTTATCTCGTAAAGGGTAATAGTTTTCGGTTCTTAAGATGCAAAGCTGGCTTTTATGAAACTTGGCGTGACACTTCGCTTTCCAACCCTTTTTTTTTTTCTTTTCCTTTTCAATTCTCTTATATATCATTCATTCGCTGGCTTTTTCCTTCGTCCTCCAACTTAATTAGTGATTCCAAAACAGTAAAAAAATTATTACTATTTTGTGAATGGTTTAGTGATAGATTTGAAAATTGTTGAAAGAAGAAGAGAGGGGTGGTGTTTGGGCCATTGAAGGTTGAAAATCATTGTTTGTTGAAAGAAGGATGACCCACAGATGAAATAGCAGTTTGAGATTGTCCAAGATAAAGAGCCCAATATGGTTAGATAGATAGGGTGGTACAGATGCTAGTAGGGCACAGCAACGTGGAGGGAAAGATCAGAGAACTGGTGTACATATGAAGATTATATATGTTGGTTGTTGCTTGACAATTACTCTTGAGGGAGACCAAAAGTGTAATAATATATACCCAATCGGTCATTATCTTCTATTCTTCCATCCCACTACACAAAAACTCCTCTGCACTTTCTCTTTATTTCTCTAATTCTTCATTTCCAACCTTCCATCTACTTACACGTACCTCATTATTCACCAACACTTTCACCATGGAATTAACATCACTAAATTCTTTTTTTTTTCTTTTCCTTTAAGTTTTCTTTCATTGCATTTCAACATCCTATTTTAAGGATAATGTTTTTTTAATAAAGTTTTATTTTTATCTAAAAACTTAGTAAAACTATAATTTTACATGTTATTTTTATGTAAAATTGTATATTCAGAAGAAAACTCCCAAGATCCTTTTTTAAGGAAAATGTTTTTTAATTTTTCTCTTCATTTAACCAAAATTAAGAATAGATGATTTTTTAATTTAAATTTTTAGATATATGATATTAGACAACATTTGTTTAGTAAAATATATAAATTTATATAATATCTATGATTATCACACTATTATTTTATAGAATAAAATGAATATAAAAGTTATATTTTACAATATATATTTTAAAAAAAAATTACTATAAATTTAAATATAATATTATACAACTTATTTGGTCAATATTGTTTTTTGCTAGTGGATTGATTTGGGCTAAGGTGATTTACTTATTAAGTGGTTCAAGAAAACATGGTAAATGACATGTTATTATTGTAGGTAATTTTTATACAGTAGAACATTCTTATGTTAATTTCTAATCCTTCTTATTTTAATTTTCACATTTTATTTATGAAATGGAATTAAATTTATATAAAATTATAAATGATTTAAATGAAATGAACTTTGAACATTCTTTAGTCAAATTACAAAGATTATCATAGAAAAAAAATTAATTATTTAACTTTTTTCCATAAAAAGTATTGTCTTCTTAAAAGTATATTGTTTTTTTTTCTTTTAATTTACCGAAATATTTGTTTACATCGTTCTAAATTATAGTCTATTCCAATTGTTTTAGCAGAGATAAAAACATGAGTTGTCAATTACCTTTTCATTTTGGGTAAGTTTTTTTTTTTAACTATTTTTCTTCGGTTTATGTCATGTCGGGTAGTTTGCGTGAGTAGGGGTATGAGTTTATGTGTGCAATTTTCCAAGGCAAAGATGATGTTGGTCTTGCAGTGATACTTTCACTTTAAATATTAGGGTTTTCTATACATAGGTTTTAGTTTTTTCGTTACAAGATTTTATTTTTTAATTACCGATGAATTACTATCCATGATAATTAATTTTTCGAGTAAATACAAATTTATTAACAATTTTTTTTCAACAAATTTAACAATTTAATTTACTTACGAGTGTATTTATTAGTACTAAATTTGTCAATGAAATTTGTTGCAAAATTAGACAGCATATTATCATTAATATTACTAAAAATATTTTTGTTGATAACTTTATCATTACAATTATTAATGCCAAAACAATCAATATTTGTCGTTCGTTAAATTATATATGATTAATATATGTATGCTTAGAAAATATTAATCATGTTTTAATTGTGTTGTTTGATTTTATTGATGAATTGCACTGTACATCAAATGTAGTTGTAAACAATGAGTTGTAAAGTCTAAATTGGTTTCATTTTGATATAGTGTGGATATTATGTTTATGAAGTAAATAACATTACATGTTGTGTGGTGGTGAATGTAATTTGGAGATGTCTATGAAAGTTTATCCTAATTATATTATTTATTAGAGTAATAAGGATATCACGTTCCGAGAGTCACTAGAAAATTTTATAACATTGTTTACGCTGTGAAAATATTTTGTCTAAAAATTTGTAAGAATTTACTTTTTTATATAAATAAATAATAGGGTTAAATATGTTTTTAGTCCTTATACTTTAGGACGATTTTGGTTTTAGTCCCTCTGTCAAAATAAGGTACAATTTAGTCCTTCAACTTTAAAAAACTCTAGTTTTAGTTCTTTTTACCAAATTTTTTTAACTTTATTTGTTTTTCAAGCACGTTTCATTATAGCATTTGGATTGTTTACACTCTTTGACACATTTTTGCTTCAATGTTAACTGAGAAACGCGTTTGAAACAACAAATAAAGTTAAAAAAATTTGGTAAAAATGACTAAAATCAGAGTTTTCTAAAGTTGAAGGACTAAATTATACCTTAGTTTGAAAGAGGGACTAAAACCAAAATTGCTTCAAAGTATAAGGAGTAAAAACATATTTAATCCTAAATAATATATGTTTTTCTCTAATTGATCATTAAAGTGTACGGTGGTATGATATATGCATAATGCTTAAATTTAACATATGTATTTTACAAGTTGTTAAAAGTGTTTAGTATAATAATGTAAAAGATATATGAAAGTGGTTCTAGAAAAAAATATGACAATTAATATATTTTAAGAGTCATTAATTGATATTGAATACTCTAAATACTTGAAGTACAGGTTAAAAGTGAATATGAAATGTGTAATATAGATTATTTTGAATTTTGTATAATTTGTTATATTTTAAATGATGTGATCATGTTTGTTATATAAAATTAGGTTATGTGATAACTGATAAAACTTTGTAAAAATTGATAAATAAGTAATAATAATATGTTTTTTTATTACATGTTCTCTAATAAGATGTGTTTACACGCTAAAAATACTGTTTAGGAGAAACTATGAGGAACGATTTGCAAGAATTTTTATGTTTGTTTATATTGATTTGTGCAGATAGAAATGTGATGATTTGAGAGGTATGCCTAATTTAACCATCTCGCTATGTTATAAAGATTTGTAGTGATTTATATACAAATGTCACATCTGTTCTCAGTTATATTTATCTAAAATACTAGACACCACGTCGACGTTACTTTGTTGTTGATTCGACTCCAAGTACAACAACTGAGAAGCGAACTTGGAGATTCCAGTAACGACTTTGTTTGTGGAAATTAGCAAGAGAGAGTTCTTAAAGCTTCCGTCGATTTCCATGAGATCGTTTCGGATTCCAGTCAGAGCTTGTGAGGAAGAGGAGAAAGAATCAACGGAAGAAGAAGAAAAAGCGAAAAGCGAGGACGGCGGCAGAGTGAGGAAGTTGACCACATCGTAGAAAATATGCAATATGTCTTCCTTGACGCCATGACGATCGATGGGGGGAAGCGATGGAGAAAAGGATTAGGTAACGGTGCAGTCGTTGAGTTGAGAAGATTCAGGGTGAGGGTGGTTGAACTTGAAGAATCAATATGTGATATGTCTTCATTTAAGTAGAAACGTTTAAGGCTTAAACCCACCCTTGGTCCTAATATTTGTGTGAAAATCTCAGTTCGGTCCTTAAGTTTTGAACTGTCTCAATTAGGTTATAATTTTTGTAAAAATGTACACATTTTACCCCAACCATTAACTGCTATTAGACGACGTTAGAAGAGACTGACGTGTTAACGTTGATGTATGTTTAATTACGTGGAAATTTTATTTAAATTAAAAATTATGACATGAAAATTGAAGCTTTCAAACTTCAAAGCCCTTCACAAACACCAATCCTTTCTTCTTCCTCTTCCCAACATATTCCAAACATATTCCAACACTGCCATTGACACGCTCCTCCAATTGAGATAGTTGAAAACATGAGGACCGAACTGAGATTTTCATACAAATATTAGGACCAAGGGAGGGTTTAAGCCAATGTTTAAATATATAAATTATATTATATTAAAAATCATAATAAATTAATTAATTACTAATATTTGGGTTATTTAATATTCAAGATAAATATTTTAATGTGTAAATTATACATCAACAACTAATATTGTCATCTAATTCTTTTAAATTTTTACATGTAACACTAGTGCAAAAACGCTATTTAACGTCGGTTAATTTGGACTTTTAACGTCACTTTCACATCCGACGTCTATATGGGTGACGTCTATGGGACGTCGCAATTCCTCAGAACCAACGTCCATATAAACGTCGGATAACGATATACACCGACGTCTATATAGACGTCTGCTTATACTCACACCAACGTCTAATTACTCCACATAGATGCCCACCTATGACTAAACCGACGTCAACATGAATATATAAAGAGGTTTAAAATGACACTAACCGACGTCTATGTTAATCTAGACGTCGGACATGACTTTAACCGACGTCTAACAACAATTTTGTATTTTAGTGCAGTTTTGATCCAGGCTTTCGGTAGCATTGTGTAACATTCTCCTCTTGCTAGTTTCCCCACAAAAAAAGCTTGCGTCTTTTGAATCTTCTAGCTCTTTCAACCCAAAACCGAACCTGGGTCCATGGCTACTTCCCATTATTCAACCGCAACAGAAAAAAATTACGGTTTCGAGAAGTAGACAAGGACCCAAGTTCCATTTTGGGTCAGAAGAACTAGAGAACTCAAAAGATCGCCACTCTTCTTGTGAGGAAACCAGCAAAGGGAGAATGTTACACTATGTTACCCAAAGAGAGGATCAAAACTGCACTAAAACACAACACAAAGAAAGCAAATTTTAATCAGTTGAACGAATCAATAAAAAACTAAAGAAAGTTTAAACGGTAAGCATAAAAAAAAACCACGCACCTGGGATGCAAGAGAGAAAAAGGAGAGGACGAAGACAATGACGTTATGAGAAAGGACAATGCAATGCCGCGAGAGATAAAAAGTAGAGGTGCGCAAGCGAGTAAAAGAAGAGGAGAAGCAGAGAAAAAGGAGAAGAGATGAGACGCGATCAGAAACTGAATGGCGAGAAGAGTCTGCAGTCTATTTAAAATGAAATGGGGCGTCGGTTGCTCCAGAAACCGACGTCTAGGAAGCTGAAAAGATTGACGTTTTGGTTTCCTGTCAGGGTAGTTCACGTCGGTGCCCCTTAAAGCCGACGTCTAAAACCCTCGAATTTGGTGAAAATACAGGAACGTAGACGTCGGTGTCCCTCAGAACTAACGTCTACATTGAAGAATTTTTGTCTTCCCGCCTTCCAGACAGGCCTTAGACGTCAGCGTTTTACTACGTGACGTCTAATTGCCTGGGGCATTAGGTGAACAACATTAATTATAGCCCAATCGGCGTTGCTTTTTCACGGGATCCGACGTCTATTTGACGTCTAAAGCTGAACCTGTTGACGTTTGATTTTCTGTCAGTGACGTAGATGTCGGTGCCCTTGCTAGCCGACATCTAAGCTCCTGGGAATTTGATGGGCAGCATTAATTGCAACCTAGTAGACGTCGGTCCCCTCAAACACCGGCGTTAGTGGACTGTCTTATCACATACCTCAGGCAATTGGACGTCAGTTTGCGGCAAGTGCGACGTCTATGATGTCATTGACATTACATGATATCGAAACTGACGTCTAGTTTTCCAATTTATTTACGATAATGCCATCGTGCAGTAATAGATGTCGGATTTTCACGAAACTGACGTCTAAGGGGTGACGTTAAACATTGCACTAGTGTAAAAATAATATATTTTAAAATATTCTTGGTAGTTAATTATATCTTAAAATATATCACATTTAAAAATAAATTCATTTTACTAAATTATAATTTTTTTACATTTTTAAATTAATTTTAATAATTAATTTTAATTTTTTAATCCTCATAAACATTTTTACAGTTAAATATAACATTAAAAAAATATTATTTTATATTACTTTAATAATTAGGGATATTTTGGTTATTTTTAATTTTACTAATTAAACCAATTTCTTAATCTGTCTAATCAACTAAATTCTACACTAATTTTTACAAATTTTAATTTTAAATCTATTCTCACTTACTTCCAAATGGGTGTTTCATCCTACACTTCCAACTTCTCATCCTCCACCTACAAAAATTCCAATTTTAACCTTAATTACTATTTTTTAATTTTTTCTCTTTTTCATAAAGTCACTTGCATCTCTTGTTTTTCTTTTTCTTATTAAAGTCACCCTGCACCTTTCTTATAGATTTTGAAATCTGTATAGATTTTAAAATTTATACAGATTTTAAAATGTCTTTCATAATTTTTGTAAAATTCATTTCTAAATTTAAAATTTAATAATAATCTAATTTAATTTACAATTTTAACATTATTTAACACAAATTTATATCTTAATAATTATTAAAATATAATTTCTACTATTATAATAGTTATATTAAAAAAAATAAAAACAAATGTAATAAAAATAAAATTAGCAATAAAAAATATTTAAAAAATTGTTTAGAAATACTATAAATATTATTAGAATTTTAAATTAAATTTTAAATAAAAAAAATTTAAAAAATTTGTTTACAGAAATTCATTAACATATTTTAACATATTTTGATATTAGATAAACAAGCTTTTTACAAGTTCTTTTATTTAAAATTTAATAATTATTAAATTTAATTTAATATTTTAATATAATTTAATATATTTAAATATATTAAATCAAATTATATATATATTTTTATTTTATTATTACTATTTTTATTTTTTAATATAATTATTATTGTAAAATAAATCATATTTTAATAATTATTAAAATATAAAAATATATTAAATAATATTAGAATTTTAATTAAATTAAAAAATTGTGAAATTTTAATTAAAAAAAAATTAAAATAATAGTTTATTGAAAATCAAAATTCATAAATAAATCTTTTTAAAATTTTGATTTTTTATTTAAAATTAAATAATTAATTAATTTTAATTTAATAATTAAAAATTTATGAAACATCCCTTCCAAATGCATTCTAAATTTACTTAAATAAACATAATAACAATTTATTTTTCAATTTTTCTCAAATTTATTTACTCATTCTTTTCGAAATCATCTCTCCAAATAAATATATCCTAAAAAAAACTATAATGCACATTTTCTCTATAAAAAAAAATTTGCTTAGAATATGAAATTTGGTCATGATATCAATGGTTATTCCGAGGTAGTTTACGACGAGAATCGTTTTACTCACTATATTTATTTCATAACACTTATTTAAAAATCATGTTTTGGAGTTTAGTTGTGCCATGCTTATTTTCCTTGTGAGTTAAAATAACAGTTATTGTGTTGTTTTTGAAATTTTGTTATATGTATTTAATTTCTACTAATAAAAGGTAATTAAGAAATTATATTTGAAAAACTAAAATGATACATTAATAAATGTTTTAACATATATTGTGTGTTACTCTCACCTAATATCCTATTTTGATCATGATAAATTTAATATCAGTACTGTTACTATTGCAATTATGTGATTTGTGAGTTTCTATGCATCGATTCAGCGCTTGTCTACACGCCATTCCATGATTAAACTTTAGCTCTTCTGTCTTTAGTCGGCTTACGTCACACTAACATAAAAATATTCTCTCTTTATTCAGTGTCCCTAACCTCCTCCTTTCTCTTTTACTATGTTCCGTAAAGCACTCTTATCATTCCTTTTCCCTCATTTTAATAATTAAATTCAGAAAAATATTTATTAAAATAAATAAAAAACCATAACAACATTGTCATAAATCTAAATACATAAACTCTACTGAGAAGGATAATGAACCTTGTGCTGATGTTATTATGCAAATAAAATAATGGAGATGTTGTTAAAAGAAACAATTTTTTAGTAGTAAAAATAGTAAAGAACTTTGAAGAAACCACATGGCTTTGCACACGTGTGAGACACGTGATATGTTGACACGTGTCGTCTGATTTGGTAGGTCTTTTAGGTGGTTAAGTGGTAATAAGGTGAAAGTGAGAAGGGGTTTTGGTCCTAATAAAAAAAATGTACATCTATACCACCTAGTTCCCCGGTACGGTTTCAGGACATGTTTCTCCTGTCGGGGCCAATCGAGCAGTTACGTAATGCGACGCCGTTTCCCTTGCCATGATACCGTTGTATTGTCCGTAATGCCGACAAAGATACTTCTCAGTCCCTTCAAAACAAATCGAGGAGATGTAATATTATAGTATTGTGTGTGGTTTTTCAATTTTTAATTTTTTCTTTCTCTTTTGGTTTACTCTCAACAATAAAAAGTTATTTAAAATAAGAATGTTTCAGATAATTAATATTTAATATTTTGAAAAAATTAGCTAAATAATATTTTTGTTATTTGAGAAAATATTTAAGAAGATAAGAGTTGGGATGTGGGTAAATTGATTTGAAAAGAAAAGATAGAAAAATGTGTTTGTTTTGTTGGATGTGTATTAATTTGGGAGGGAGAGAAAGAGAGAGAGGGTGGATTAACCAAAGGGTTATAGGAAAAGAGAAAAAGTGAAGAGGAAAAAAAGAAAAGGGGAATGGGTTGCATCCCTAAAATGAAAAACCTCAATGATTTTACTGTGAAAGGCTGTCCCGTCCCGTCCTTCCCTGCCAACTTGACAAATTAAGATGGGTTACAGTGAATGGGCTCAGAATTGCAGACCATACCATTCTCATGCTAAGAAAGAAACCACTAAACTCACTGCACAACACTACCCACTCAAAATCAAATCAAATTCCCAAATTAAAACCATTACTATTCTATACTACTCTCCTAATAACTAATAATAGTGGTAATAAACTGTAGGGTCATCACCCCAAGCGGGCATATTTATTACTCACATCTAACCTCAAGTGGGGTCAATAACTTAACCATGGATTAGAACCAGGGTTAAAACACTACTGGTTAAGAAGCTCCACCACATAACCCAATCCCAAACCCAGATTTTTATTATCAACACTCATCTCATCACTCTCTCAACTCAACTCAATTCAATTCAATTCAATTCAACACCATCATCAAACACACTCCTCTTTCTCCTCCCTCCTCTCTCCTCCAACCCCTCCGCCCCGCCCCGCCCCGCCCCTTCCTCTCTTTCCATTTTCTTCCTATTTTATTTCTCCCATATACAAACACTGCCACCCACTACCGCCACCTCTACCACCCTCCACCTCCACCACCTGTGACATCTCATACTTCCCTCTAATCTCTACCAAAAAACCTAACCCTAAAAAGCAAACCTTTTTTGCTTTTTTAAATATTGTTTCTTACTTTCACTCACCCTAGATGTTAGAGCCATGGACATAACCCCAACAACAACCATAAACAACACCACTCCCAGTGCAACAACAAAATCCCCAGAACATGACACCGAAACACCCACCAGGATCAACACCCCCACCGCCACCAAAGCTTTGTCTTTCTCCAACGGGGTCCTCAAGCGACACCATCACCACCACCACCACCCCATGCCCGCCGCCGTCACCTACAAAGAATGCCTCAAAAACCACGCCGCCAACTTGGGTGGCCACGCTTTAGATGGATGCGGCGAGTTCATGCCGTCCCCCACAGCCACTGCCGCCGACCCCAGCTCCATTAAATGCGCAGCATGCGGCTGCCACCGCAACTTCCACCGCCGCGAGCCGGATGAGCCGCCCATCCCATCCACCACGCATGTGATCGAGTACCAGCCGCACCATCGCCACCACCCCCCTCCTCCGTTCCAGGCACCGGGGGCGAATCGAAGTCCGAATTCCGCATCCCCGCCGCCGATCTCCTCCTCTTACTACCCCTCCGCCCCGCACATGCTCCTTGCCCTCTCTGCCGGGCTCGCCGCTCCTCCGGAGAGCACGGCCGCACCCTCCACTGCTCTCACCAGAAAGCGCTTTAGAACCAAGTTCAGCCAGGAGCAGAAGGAGAAGATGCACAAGTTCGCTGAGAAAGTAGGATGGAAGATGCAGAAGAGAGACGAAGATTTGATTCACGAGTTTTGCAACGAGGTTGGCGTGGATAGAAGCGTTCTCAAGGTTTGGATGCACAACAACAAAAACACCTTGGCCAAAAAAGATAATAATGTTAATATTACTAGCAATGATAATATTAATGATAATGATGCAAATGGGGGTGTCAAGGGTTTTGAAGACCCTAATAGCAACATCGGTGGTGGTGGTGGTGCTGAAGATCGCGGTGAGGATCCGAGTCACAATCACTTTGGTGGGGTGAACGTTGGTGCTAATGGGTCTTCTTCTACTTCTTGATCTGTGAGGGGGTGAAGAATAATGTGTTAGATAGGTTAATGATCACGATGCTGTTGTTGATGATGTTACTACCAGTTAATTAATTAGTGGTTTAATTTCCTTTTTTTTTTTTAATATTGTTGATGAGATGATGATGATCAAGCACCTTAATGGGAGAGAATGATATATCCAGAAGGGAATTTATTTTGCTTTCTAAGCTTTTAATGATTTTATTCTGAAGTAGTGATAGATGTGTATGTTTATCTTTGGCGTGATCTTCGGACTTTGTTTGGCTTTGTTTGTTTGAGTGGTGCTAGCACTGAACAGTGGACTGGACATGCAGTGTGCTGCTGGTTCTCTGAATTTTTTGAGGAAGACGAAAGCTAATTAAATTTCTGTGATTTCACATTTTCTCCCCCGTAAGACATGGAAAAAATGATAATAATGATTTTTTTTCTCTGTAACTCGTGTTCGAGAGAAAGGGGCAGAAAGTGTTGCTGCCTATGGGATTTAATAAATTATGGGAGGTGGTGAAATCCTGGTTCTGTTCTATTCCTATGGCGCTGTGCAGCTTTGTGCTGCTTTATTCACAAAACAATCATCTGAGCAAAAAAAACACATATTCTATTTGAGGGTTCATTAAAAGTTAAAACTGTAAGCTTTTGATAATAATCAAAGTATGTTTGGATAAGGGTATAGATTAATAGTTCATGGGAAAATTCTATATATTTAATAGTTGAAAAGAAACCTTAATTATGCTTGTAAGTACTTTATCTAGTGAAACATGCAATCCTCGTGCAACACAACACAACGATGCTAGTTTCTTAAGATAATCTGGTGTGGTATAGGGTGATTTAATTACTGTTTGTAGTGGTGTATAACCAAAAAGATTTTGTTGGGTGGGAAATATTTGGAAGTACTTTCCTTTTAAAGCAAGTAGATCTGTCAAACATTAAACTATAATATTTACTAAAATACTAAAAAATAATAGAGAGTGAGAAACTGAGGAGGGAAAAAAAAGAAAAGAAGAAGTATTTTGTGTCTTGTCTTGCAGACTTTTACGCCATGGGGTGTTTGTTTTGTATCTCTGAACTTAATAGTTTAATTGTGTGTGGACCCAGACTGTGGTTTGTTTTAGTTTTTGGTTAGTGATGAAGTGAGTAATCTTGTTTTGGTGGGGTGGGACCCTTGAGGGCTGCCCTTGGTTATGCTAACCAGCAAGTCATGGGCTGGTTCTGGACCCCTTAATTGCCCCTTAAAAACAGGGGTGCTGGTGCAAAGTATGAGGGGTTTTGTCAATTTTCCCAGCTAAACACAATAGTTCTACACTGTACTTAATTGCTTTCGCATCCTTCAATCCTCACCACTTCAACACGCCACAATCTAATTCTCTTTCAGCTCAATCTTTCTTTCTTTTTTTCTATCTGTTTTTTATAAATCAATTTGAATATTCTTTTGGGGTTGACCAAGGATTTATCTTTTTATCCTCAAATTTGAATGGTATGAATACGTGCTGAAGTGAATACGAAAAAAACTTACCATTTCAAATTTCTCTTTGGATTTGCTTTTATGTCATTTTTCTTTACTTGCGGTGTGATTACATTTTGTTGTTGTAGGTTCGTTGCATTTCATTGCACCCTCTCGGTTCGGTGTTTGAGTGTGACTTTTTTTATTTGTTCCATTGTTTCGCACTTTGTTCTTTCGTTTGTGTTATAGTATCTATGTTAGTGAAGTTTATTTCATTGGTTGTAAGAAATATCATGCCATTTGTTTCGTGATATATATTTTTAATTTTTTGTTATGGTGAAATTAAAGAAGTTTGATTAGGGATTGGTTTGGAATTGAAATATATTTGTTTGATATCATTATAATGGTTTATTAATGATGATTTGTAGATATGTTGATATTTGGTTTGTGTGGTTGATTTTGATATATTCTAATTGAACAAAGTTTCAAATAGAGTGAGGTGTTGTTTTATTGATATATGTTTTAAATATGTTTATATTGATGTATGTTTTAAATACCTATTATATTGATGTATTTATATCAGGTTTAATAATTTTTGAGATTTTTGTTTAGGCTTTTGTATTTTTTTATTTCAATTAGGTCTTTGTTAATGTAAAATTAAGTCAGTTGAAACCTTGTCATTAATTGAACTGGACAACGTCAAATTTGTTGTGTCGTGGCATGGTGACTACGCAAGCACGTGGTAAAAAAGATTGCATTACGGGTAATTTACTAATGAAAAAATAAAAGATTAAACCTAAATAAAATAAATAAATAAAACAAAAGAAAATAGAAACCGAACAAGTAAAAAGATCCAAGCCCAAATCTTTTAGGATTTCTGTTACTCAATCAAAAGAGAAAGACAACTTCTCATCTCCTTCCTCAGTAGATTGTCGTCTAGTCCAATTAATAGCAAGGTTCCAATTGATTCAATTTTACAGAAACATGAACCGAATTGAGATAAAAAATAATACAAGGACCTATTTGAAACAATTTTGCATAAACATGGATCTCGAAAATGATTAAACCATTGATATCTACATTTTGATTTTGAAGGTTGTAATTATATGTGTATATTGTTGTGTCACTGTTCTTGCAAATATGATTGTAAAGTCATTATTCTAAAAATAATTAAATTGTAGGATTATGTTTCAAATACGATGAGAAAAACATGTTTGAATAATCAATGTAAGTAGGACATTATCAAATAATTTCAAGCATTGTCAAATATTTTTATGCCATTGTTTTGTGTTTTCATTGTTTACTACAACCTCGTATGATGGAGTATTATTTCTTTGTGCAAAAACAATTACAACAAATTACAAAAAAATACGCATATGATTGATACTACATCAAGATAATATCTAGTAGGAATAAGTGCTTCAAGACTTTCAATTATTTATTCTAACTTACTAATGTAGATTGTTGTTTATTCAAACATAGTTATGGACATTGTAGAAAATGAATATGTATGTTGTACTCTATTGTATTTTATGTTTATATGTTGTACTGAATTGTATTTCATGTTTAAAAGAAAATTGGTTTCAGGTTATACAAAAAATCTTAAGTTATTCATATGTTATTTGTGTACTATGTATTAGATGTGGTAGGCCTTTTTTTTTACAAAGCAAGTGACCTAATTGAAGTACTTTACCTTGTTACTTGTTAATTATAGTCACATTCGTAGTAGATAACGACTACAAACCATTGGTGGTCAAAAAAACCTTTATTAAATGGAAGTTCCTTAAAATTATGTAAAGAGTCTTAAATTGTTTTTAAGTTATTTGTGTCGTGTGTACCAATTTTGTGTCAAACCTAGTAGTTTAATTTTTTTTTGCACAAGTTACTAGAGTGAAATAGTTAACATTGTTATCACTCATTTATAATCACATTCGTGGTACATAAATACTTGAAACCCTTTGTGGTCCAAAATACTTTTACAAGAGACAAGTTTCTGAAAATTGTACAAAAATTCTTAGATTGGCCTCTAGTTATTTGTGCACATTTTGTTTCAAACATGACAAACCTTTTTATTTCTGAAAAACAAGGAGTGACATAGTTAACCATGTTATTAGTCATTTATAGTTACATTTGTGATAAATAAAAACTAGAAACCCTTGTTGTAAAAAAAAAAATGTTTACTAGAGGCATGTTCCTTAAAATTGTACAATATATCTTAACTTGCCAGTTTTTTGTATCGTGTGTACCAGTTTTCTTTCAGATGTTGTAGGCTTTTTTTTTTTCTTTTTCAAATCAGTTTTCCAACAGAGGTAATTAAACTTGTTATCTGTATGTTGTAGTCACATTCGTGGTAGACAAGAAGTAGAAACACTTGGTTTCCAAAAAACCTTTAGTAGAGACAAGTCCCTTAAAATTGTATAAAATAAACTGTTAGTCAATTATTCATGCAGTATACCAATTTTATGTCAAACCTAGTAAGCTTATCTTTTTGCAAAACAAATTTCTAGAGTGAGTTAACCATGTTTTTAGCCGTTGTTAGTAACTTTTGTGGTAGGTAAGAAAAAGAAACACTTCATAGTCCAAAAAAAGATTTAGTGAAGAAAACCCCCTTAAAAATGTACAAAAAGTCTTAAGTTGTTAGCAAATTAGTTGGGTAGTGTTTACCAGTTTTGTATTATACCTGATAGGCCTATTTTTTTTTAAAAAAATAAGTTAATCAAGTGAACTATTTAACCATGTACAAGTCATTTTAGTCAACTTTGTGGTAGATAAGAACAAGAAACACTTAAGAGTCCAAAAAACCTTTAGTGGAGACTAATCCCTTAAAATTGTATAAGAAGTTTTGAGCTGCTAGCCAATTATTTGTGAAATGTGTATTAATTTTGTGTTAGGCCTTGTAAGCCTAATTTTTTACAAAACAAGTTATTGGAGCGAAATAGTTATTGGTAATTTTTTGTCACAATCATGATAGACAAGAAGTAGAAACACTTGGTGACCTAAAAAAACCTTTATTCGAGACTAGTCTTCCAAAAAGTAAAAAAAAAAAGTCTTAAGCTACAAGCTAGTTATTTGTGGAGTATGTACCACTTTTGCGTCAAACCTTGTAGGCCTATTTTCTTGCAAAACAAGTTACTGGAGTGAAATAGTTAACTATGTTGTTAGTAATTTTTTGTCACATTCGTGGTAGATATGAACTAGTAACACTTGGTGGTTCAAAAGTGTTCCAAAAAAACGATAAGTGTGAAAAATATTTATTATTCGTGCTTATTTTTATTCTTAAATTTGTATTTATTCATGATTTATATTTTTTTCCTCATGGGAAGATGTAAAATTTTCTTCTCTTGTTATTTTTTTAGGTTAGTTAGTCCCTTTTATATTATTGTACAACAAAATGAAAAATTAACGAGAAGGGGGATTTGTTGCCAGGATTTTCTCGCTTAGTTAGTATATTGTCTTGCTCAACGAGAATGATCAGTTGAAAACGAAATAGTTGATTTTCGCTCAACGATTGCATGTCTGCTCGTGCAACGAAATCTCAATTTCTATAAGTGCTTATTTAGTCAAGAGAGAAAGAAAAGAAGGTGGTTGGTTGTGGCAACAAAACAATAACTCTGAGAAATTAGTCTGAGGCTACTCCAACACATCATTCTTCGATCAATTGCTATCAAACTTGTATGTTCTAGATGATTGGGAGTAGTTAAACTCCATTTTCATTAGAATTGGATAAAATGTAATCAAACTGATGTAAAAGTTCTTGTGCAATAGAATCTTTGTTCGTTCAAATGCTTTATCTTAAATTTAGTGTTTAAATTTGGAATTTTTGTGCATCTAAATGTTTATGGTTGATGGGAAATGATTTTAAACATGGACATAAATAAAGCAACCAAGTGAATTGATTTTGAGAATGGTTCTAAATTCGCTTGGTCATTCTAGATAACTGAACTTAATGCAAATTTAATGTTAAATGAGGAATTAATAATTTAGCATCTAGATTTAGAAGTTGTTCCTAAGGAATTAAGAATTGTAAGGGATAAATTGTATGGAGTATTTACATCATTTGATTTATGAAATTCAATCCCAGTGAAGATTTTAGGAATCACTTTATACTTCATTGAATTTTGATGTTTGTGATCTATTTTAATTCATAATGTTGTCTACCATGACTTATATTGAAGTTGTAATTGATAAATTACCATAATTAGACAAACAAGCACAAATTCTTTAGGAAATTGATACTTGGAAATTTCATTTACTACTTGTATTGAATTGATATACTTGCTAAAAAGTTAACAAAAACCTCTAGCAGAGACTAATCCCTTAAAATTAAATAAAAAGTCTCAGGTTACTAGCTAGTTATTTGTTTAATGCGTATTAGATTTGTGTAAAACACGGTAGCCTATTTTTGTTTTTTTTTTTGCAAAACAAGTTACTATAGTTAACCATGTTATTAGTCATTTTTAATCACATTAATAATGGAAAAAAATTAAAACCATTGGTTGATTAGAAAATCTTTATAAAATACAATGGTATTAGAGAACAAATATAACATAATACATCTTAAATAAAGAAATATACTCAATAACATCACAATAACATTCATTTATATAAACTTCAATAATAGGACTAATTACTTCTTAATTCACTTCAAACACTAAATTATTTCCTTTCTTCAAGTCATTCTCACTACAGAATTACTTGTAGCATTCCTTGACTTCATTGACCCTTCGTGAATTGGAAAATAGAAGTTTGCATTACACTCCACCTTTCTTTGTTACAAGAGCAACCTCATTTTCCTTTATTTCTTATCAAGTTTGCAAAACTTGTCCATAATTAATGCATGAATGACAATGCAAATGTTTTGAAGTAACACCACTCTTTTTGGTAACAAATGAAGGAATACATAATAGTACTAATAAAAGCCACAATAAAGAACTAGTACTAATTAATCCAAAATGCGATTGATATAAAACTATTTCATTTGTAAGACAATAGTATGAGGAAGTGACTAGTCGTTTTCACATTAGTGGCGATTTAGATTACATATTTTGAACAAATTTTTTAATCTATTCCATACATTTCATTATAAGCCTTCTCATACAATCAATTGAAACAAACATTAATAGTTCACAATGTGGACATTATCAAAACCAACAAAATGTACTTGTCCTGAACTTTACAACGACGTTAGTAACATCTAACTAATTATGGTCTTTTTTCACCCCACACCCTGTAAATGGAGTTTTGATGAGATGACCATGAAGCGTTTTCGTAGTTCAAGCTTAAATTGTACATACATATTGTTTTGTTGTAATTTTTCTGGATCTTCAATCTTTATGTTTTTGTCTTTCTCATGTTTAACCTGTGTACTTCCATCCTCCTCAGAATGTTATGAGTGACCAACATAACATCAGAAAGAAAGTTCTTTCGTGAGAAGAAGCCGGACCATCCATACCAACATCTTTATATCATCATCCTTAATGTGTTGTTTGTTTTTTTTTTTCTGAACCGTTGCTTATAATTGACTAACAAAAAAATTAATGTTTAACTTGTTCTTATTCTTCAACAACATGCAAAAGGCATTCTTTGTCTTTACAAATGGAAGAGACAAAGTTATACATTACCGTTCAAACGCATTCACACAAACTTATCCTAAATGTATTTTTTTAAGAGTACTCGAACACACAATATTTGTTTAAAGTCCTTGGACTTATAGTTCATAATCATTGACACGAATATGTCTTAAATGTATTTTTTAAATAACACTCCAATACATAATATTTGTTTCAAGTGTCTGCATTTACCGTTTGTAAGCATTGATAGAAACATGTCCTAATTGTATTTTTAAGAGTACTCTAACAAATCATATTTGTTTTGAGTCCTTGAAAAAAGAAAGTTAGTTGAAAAATGTAAAATTTGATTAAGTTAAAACTGCATATTATCCATGAGAAATATGAAAGAATTTGATTTTGTTATTAATTTTCTTCTTCACGTGTTTGTGAAACAAATTGTTATTTATATAATTTTTTATAACAGAAAAAACTTTAAGTAAATAAATAAATGAGAGGATACTATTTATTTTGCTGCAAATTAGGTTTTTGAATGAAAAAATAAAACTCCAATTAAAGTTTGTAATATCCTAAAAAATATATTTGATAAAGAGGATGTTGGGTATATACTGTTTATGACAGGCTCATTGATTCAAATAGAAGTTGAATTAAGGTCAAGTTTCCAAATTTTTATTAAACTTTCCAATAAGATTATCTTCCTCACAAGTTCTACCACTAGAGCAATTTCAAGAAGTGCTTTTGCGCAAGAATCTACAAAAACTCATTTACAGCAATTAGATATAATTTTAATAGAAAATATTCTGACATACTTGAACAAAAATCTCTATTATGAATTGTGTTATGTGCAAAGTAACAATGTTATTTTGTTCCTTCATAGAAAATTGGATTGATAATTATGCTTAAAGTGAAACTTTTAAAAATCTATGATCAATGGTTAAAATTTTAAATGAATATCCAATAGAGATATCTACGTCTATATAAACTCATATTTGTCTTTTTTTAATTGATATAAAATTTTATTTTTTGATATTGTGACTTTCTCTTTCGCAAGTTGGACATTTGGATCCTCCTCATGTTCCAATTTGAAAGAGCATCAGTACTGAAAATTGAGATGTGATTTTTTCTAATTCACAAGTCTTGATTCTTAGCACAAAATTATTTTGTTACTATTGTGATGACATTTTCTTTTTACAAAACTTGAACTCTGTATAATTTGTAATATTGTAATATTGTAATATACAATTCGGTTAGTTTCTTTCAAGGTTGTCTAATGTATTAGATCAGAATCCAAGAACAAAATTGTTAACGTTAAAATATTATTCTGAACGAGGGAGCATCCCGTGACTGTGAGAAAAGAACAAAGGTGAAGAAGAGGAGAGAGCCTGAGTGACAGGAAAAAAATAAAGAGATGGTCCCACAAAATTTATGATTTGAATGGTAAAATGAATAAACAATTATTAACGTGAAATTCAATATAATTAATTAGTTAACCGGATAAACATTTTGGAATATATTTATATAAAAAGTAAAAGTGTCTTTTTTTTTTTTTTTCTTTTATGTATGTGTAAATGGTGAATGAACGTATAAGATTGAGTGTATGAATAAAAGTCCGACAATGTTATGCTC
The DNA here is from genome assembly GCF_000741045.1 of Vigna radiata var. radiata. Classification (NCBI taxonomy): domain Eukaryota; kingdom Viridiplantae; phylum Streptophyta; class Magnoliopsida; order Fabales; family Fabaceae; genus Vigna; species Vigna radiata. The sequence goes on along the minus strand of NC_028354.1, from coordinate 17,285,157 downwards.
CTTGTCTTCATCCCTTGATTTAGAAACATTGGCACTTCCACCAAAGTCAATAAAACTATTAACATTCCCTTTGAACCAAACTTAAAAGCTGTCATTTGGTAGCACATTTTTCTCTATAAAAACAGTGGCCTTTAATCTGTACATGTTATTGAGACATCGTTGTCATAGGATAATTGTTTGATTTTGGTTTTGGTTGAGGATTAATTAAGAATATAATGTGGTGCAATGCAGTTATCTGAATAATAATAATTCAGTGTTACTTAAGATGGGAGTTAACTTGTTTTGTGGTGAATAAAATATAGGTTAACATAACACCCTGCACAGTGAGTTGATGGGCAACTTTCTGTCCCTACCTAAAACATTACACTGTGCCAACATGATGTGACCTTCTAGTTCCTCAATAACATGATTAGATAGATGAACTTCGTTTCTTCTTCTTCTAACTTCTACACTTTATCATTATTTCATAATATTTTTATATAATATTTTAGTATTGGTTTTTAAGTATTTTTACCTCAATCACATAATAAGAGGTAAATAATATTAAAATACGTTAGAAGTAGATTTTAGGTCTAACTAAATCTCATAAAACTAACTTGTAATATGAAGTTTGCACCTTACTTATATATTATAAATTGGTCTTATTTCTAGTCGATGTGGAACTTTCAACACTTCCTTCACACCGAGGTATATACATCTCATGCGTGATAGTAGAAATTGGATAATCCGATAATAATCCGACAACGAGAGGAATAGAAATAGAAATGATCACTTAGAACTTGCTAGGAAGACTTTAACCATAACTTTGATACCATGTTAAAGAGTGGGCTTTAAACCTAACTCAACCCTAGAAAACCGGCTTGTAAAATGAGGTTTACACGTTAGTTATATATTATAAACTGGTCTTATCTATATTGAAGTTAATGGATATGAAACTTCCAATAATTTTATAAAAAAAATATTATTAAAATATTATTATTTTATTTTAATTCTCACCCATAAGCTGCTTTCCTCCACCTTGCACGTGTTCCTACAGTAATTTCAAATTTCAAACATCTACATTAATTAGCCAAATAGCCTTAGTTTGGCACCAACCTCTCTCATTGGAGTAACTTAATTCACTCATTTATAATTAATTATAAACTGTTTCAGATACGTGCTATATTTGCAGAGATGTGACGTTTGTTATACAGGCACCAGTCTCACGACAAAAAACTGTACAGTAAAAATCAAGCACACATTCATCTCCAGTATTTACAAAATTAAAATGTATTATTATTTCTATACTTATTTTATGTTTTTAATTCCAAAATTATGAATAAATTAAACACTATATAGCATCAGTTATGACATTTTTAACGACTTTTTCCATCACTCTGAAAAGTAGCTATTCTGTGTATTTGTTAACATTCTAATTTTAGGAAAATTTCAAAACTATTCTTATTGTGTCTTAAGAAAAAAAAAATTCTATACATGTGTCTTAATTAAATATTTTATTTTAGTGTCATCGTTTGTTCTTTTTCTATCTTTTTTTTCTCTCATCTGAATCCGACGCGACGTGGGTAAGTAACACCGTACAGCTTCAATTCAACCGTCTAATGTCGTGTCATATCTTTAATATCAAATTCCATATAATATTTAATTTTTAACTTCAATATTTTCTCATTCATCTATTCGTCTATTACTAAGGAAAAACATGTTTAATTACAATGCCGCTGCAAATTTAATGACATCTTAAATAATATATATATATATATAATTTGAATTAAATTAAAAACTATTTTTTAAGAAAAGTTTGCATATGGATTTGAAATAAATTATTCTTCGATTTGTATAAGCTTTACCTGTTTGGATAGGTTATTAATGATCAGAAAACAAAAAGAGAAATTAATTTGAACAGTATAACGAATCATTTTAATCTATTCTGTTTTGATTGGTAAAAAAGGCAAGCCATTGGTTGAAAGTTATTGTTTTACAGGTTAAGAATTCTCATAAATATATATATATATATATATATATATATATATATATATATATATATATATATATATATATATATATATAATCATGTAAGTAGATTTTAAATTTTTAAATGCTTAATTATTATTTTTATATATAGTAACTTTCTCGTTATAATAATTGATAATTAAGCTTTATTGTGTAATTTTAATAACTTAAGTTACGATAAAAATAGATATTTTATATTCATTAATAACTTATGCGTTTGTAATATATACTTTTGTGACGCTAAAATTTCATCTTCAAAAAAAAGTAAGGATTAATGTGTAGAGAGTTTAATTAAGTGGGTGTTAATATTTTGAGTTTAGCACATAAACTAATTAATCTATTCAGGATTTTCATATTTGTTAAAGATATTTGAAACTAACGTCTCCTTGGAGATTGGTTGAAATAATATATTTTACACTTTGTTCATTCTAGTAGATTTGAATGAGAATAATTGAAAAAATTTGATAATAATTTTTTGTTGTTGTTTATTTGAACAGATTTGGAAGTAAAGTACCTTCAAAAATCTATTCAAATAAACAACAAAATGAAATTATCATCAAATTATCTCAATTACTTTTTTTCAAATTTACTCAAATGAACAAGACCTTAATTATCAACTTCTTCATTAATTTTGCTAAAGCTCAACCACCTTCGAATTTTGTAGAATTTTAACACACCAAATATTAGGTTAATTTACGGACAAAAATAAAATTCTTAATTATTAGATATATACAGACCAATTTAGTTAATTTTAATATGTATAAATTATATTTAAAATGTTATAATTTGTTTATTACAAGTTTATAATTTGTATATATCCAGTAAAAAACAAGAGAGGAAGAATGTGTCGGATGTAAAAACATTTTACTATTGTGAAATTAAGATGTAAAGGAAGAAATAGGACCAGTTATTGCAAAGGAAATAATGGACCACACAATTATTTGCAGCATAAAGATTATGTAAGAAAGTTATTATGGTGGTCCATTATTTATATTTTTGAAGCCTTATCTCTAACAATCCCCATCTTTAATATTCTTTCATATCATCACTTTTCACCTCCTAATGCAAATGTTTAGGATAACGATTGCCATCAATCTCCATTTAATTTCATTTTTTCACACCTTCATCTTCATTATTGCACATTATATCTTCACAAAAGTTAAGTTATGATAAAAAGAAGAACATTCAAAAACAAAACAAAACCAATAAAAAGCTTTGGCCCAGGTTTAAGAGTCATTATCAATATTTTCATTTTTCAAGAACATCGATTTAACCGACCACATCGTAAAAGCAAAAGAGGCTGTTGCTAAGGAATTGTGACCTATGTTTCAAGCATTAATGTTGTGGTGAACATGCTTAACACTTTTAATTTGTATGTATAAACATCGTTTGTGACTTTCTAATCACAATGCTAAGGATATAGTATTTAAATATGATGCTTTTTTTTCATGATTCTTTTTAAAGGGAGAAGTCAAATCGTAAAAGAACTAACTAGTTTACATCTATTCGGGCACACTTTTCAAACATATACTACCTTGATTGGTTGGTAAATTTAGTAGATGCTTTAAATATCTTTTACATTGTAATATTTTTTAATTTTTGTAATATGAGTCAATTTCTATTTAGCTTTATAAAAATTGAATTATGAGTAAACTTTAATGTTAATTCTATTAAATTTTAACTTTTATCTCTTCAAAATTTGAAATAGTCCCTTGAGAATTTAATATTTTTTTAAAAATAGAATAATAATATTTATTGAAAACATTAACAAAAAAAAGGTCGTGTGCTATTACTATATCTTAAACTGTAGAACGTGCGTAGTACAACGAACCTTAGGCTTTTTTCATTGACTAGGCAATTGAAAAGTGTAGCATAATATTAAATTTTAAAAAGTAATTGTTCCTAATTTTATAAGAATAGAAAATAATCATTTTTTAAAATATCGAAATTAAAATTTACTTAATTTATGAAATGAACAACATATTAAGTCTAAAAAAATTGTAAAAAATAAAAAACTAAACAATTAATTAATTGGAATAAAAATATTATACTGATCATTGAAATATAAAATACAAAAATTTTAAAAATATTACAAAAAAATTTGATACAAAAGTATTATTCAACAATAATACATTATTGTTGAGATAGAAAAGGAAAGATGAATTTGAGTTGATTGTTTATATTCATATGTAACGATTTGGGATGACAAGTGAGAGTGGACTAGTGATATTGTTTCCTTTGTACAATCTCATTTTATATAAATAGATTTGTGAGAAATGAATGCAGTTTTACTGAAATATTTCTGATTTAATCTCAATTTATATAAAGAGATTTGTGGAAAATAAATGCAGTTTTACTGACAAGAATATATAATAATAAGACGTCATTAAGTATAATATAATAAAACAATTGAGACATGTAATAGAATATTAAAGTTTTACTCTCATTCTTCAAAAGTTAAGAATTTAAAATTTCAAATACTAGAGTCTTTCAAAATACAAAGAGTTGATATAAAAATCTTTCCATATCTCTCTCATTATCCATCATTATTTTTAGTGTTGACAAAATGAGTTAGAATTGGTGGGTTAATCCGATTGGGTTTGAGAAAAATGAAATTATTTTATAGGATTAATTTTTAACCCGGTTCATTTAGAGTCTGACTCACCAGGGTTGAATTCATGGTGAGTTGGATTGACTCACCAACCTATAATAATAAAAAAAATATTCTTTTGAAATATATATACTTTCTGACATTAAATAATTGATAATATTATTTTTCTTATGATTTTTATTTATTATAAAAAATTGTTTAATTGATTTTTGGAAAACTAAAGAAATAGGTACGAATACAGGTATACTTGTTTAGAAATATTAGAGTGGTAAGCTAAATATAATTTTCTTAAAAAAAATATAATGTAAAACTCGCTTAATTTATATTAAGAGATATTATTTTAAACTAACTAGAGAATGAAAATATTAATTAAAATTATATTTTAATAGACTGCAATGTTTTTTCTTTCATTTTTTCCAAAATTTATTTTCAAAAGTTCTAATTTTTTTTTTTAAATATTGGTTGATCAATCATATTAGTAAGGAGGCAGTAGTTGGGAAGTTAAAATAGATAAATCAAATTTTTTTATTTGAGTAAATTCTTTTTATTTCATTTTATTCTATCGTTTTTCTTCCTTTTAAATGAGTGTGTGAGAGTTGTATATTCAATCTAATCAACTAAGAAATAAGAATGTTTTAGTAATTGGAATAAGTAGAGATATTGGTTGTATATGATGTTATAGAAGTTCTATCAATTTATTTAGGAGACCTTGAACATTGGACTGACTTTTTTGCAAGTGAAGTTATTCCCATATAAGAGAAATTAACATTCTACATCTATTCAATTATGTTTAGTTTATATGTGTTGAATTGTGATAAATGTTATGCATCGGAGTTACGATTCATTTTGTATTAGAAGTACACGGATTTGTGATTTATATGACGTTAGCTATCTTAACTTGAATTGGTATTTGGAATTAGTCAAATTTAAATTTAATTAGTTTATTAGAATATTTGATAACTTTATATTAAAGCTGTCAAAATGGGTCACAACTCTCGTGGATTCGGATTAGGTTGGATTTGAAAAAATTGTATTTTTTTTTTATGCGGGTCAGATTTTAATTCGACTCATTTAAACCCGACTCATGCAGGTTGAACCCGTGGTAAGTTAGGTTGATCATTAATTCACCTACTTAATTTTATTTTATGAATGGAGAACCGAGCACTAAGATATATCATGGTCTCTGTTAAGGTATATCTTATCTACTATTTTAAAATTGTTTGAATGCCTCGCCTGAATATAAGCATATTATACGAAAAAACTTTATAAATTTTATTGACAATTTTTTTTGCATATTATGAATTAGTTAAATATTTTGATGGCTTTTACATATTATGAATTAGTCATTGTTATTATTTTTTTTGTTAACTTTTTTTTCAATAATTCTTAAAATAACTGAAAAGAAAAACAGGTGAACGTTGATAAAATTCATTAGTTTTGCTTATTGAAAAATTATAAATTATAATCTCACTATTTTGTTCAACTGCATATGTTTAACGAAAAGTGAAAGAAAAGACTTCTACGGAAGCCCAAACTCTTAATGGGCTTATTCGGCCTGTTCTAGTATGTGGGCCTTGTATAGTTAACTCATTTCAAATGATGGTGGATTGGCACTCGTTAGATTTGTCGAAAGTAACAGTAGCAGGTGAGAACAGTAATAAATAAAAGCACAAAATCTTTGCGCTTTAGTTAATCAATTATATTTTTGTGAAAAGGTTTTTAAAATTCGACTTGATAAATTCCACCGTCTCACAATAAATATAATTTAGATTTTCTAATTTAATTTATTATCTACTATTCAGTAAAATATTAATTTTTTCTTTCTTACTTCCCCTTCTACAATTATTTATTGAACGAGTTATTTTATTTAAAAATTACTGTATTCATTTTTATTTGTAATGAAGATGAAATTTTAGTGATGTCCAATATAAGTCAAAGAGATTCAAGAAAATCTGGTGAAGACTTATTTTATAAATTCAAAGTTTTTATAATAATTATAGTTTAAGGGTTTAGAAATTAGATTTTGGTTGGGTTTTAATTCATGTTCTTTCATAATATGTAAATTGTTGGTCAGAATAAAAACTCTCGGTTTTAATCGATTAAACCTAGTTATAATCGATTAAAACGCTGTAGAGGCTGAAAACCCAATCAGTTCTAGAATAATCGATTAAAGCAAGTTTTAATCGATTAGCTAATCAATTAATCTTGAGAATAATCGATTAATACTAGTCACTGGGGTTTTCTAGCCATTAAAAACTAGCCGTTGTACTCTTTTTAATTGATTAACACTAATATTAATCAATTAAAAGCGTTAAATGACCAGTTACGAATAATGAAAGAGTTTTTGGTTGAGTCTATAAATAGACTCTCCTTATCCATTATTAGCAACTCTTCCCTTTTGCTCAAATACTCTGAACTTTGTGAAAATTGCTCAAATACTCTGAACTTTGTGGCAACTACAATGATAACCAATTTAAATCAGTAAACAAATTAAAACATAAAGAAGTTGATATTTTGATGTAGTGATGTGCACATACATAGGTATCCAATTTTTAGTCATGTGCTATTCCTTTTCAAATCCTTTTTTAATCTTTGGGCAAAGACAACTTTCACATGTAGTTATTTTCTGTCTATTTGTTGCCCATCTCTTCATGAGGTATATACAAATGTCTTCCATCATTGTGATGATAGGCTTACCCCTTGCATTTAATATGACACTGTTAAAAGCTTCAGACATAATATTGACTAAGGTGCCACAAACAACTTTACCCGTAAACCTTGATCGTGACCAAAATCTAGTTAAAGAAATAACAAGTTAAACATATGAGCTAGGAAAGCAAACAAAAGTAAATATGAAGAATGAATTTAAATATCTGTTATGGGTTGACATACCTTCGTGGAATGGCTAGCAAGTATTTAAACGCATATGAATTGACATATTTAATTTCTCTCATCACTGTCTCCCATGCTTAAGGGTGTGTTGATGATGCTGCCTTCCATAATAGACGCTTTAGAATTTGGCCAGGAAATTTCTTCCAAAAATTTGCATAAATGTGGTGCACACAAAACCTTTGCTCCACACTAGGCAAAAGTTCTTGTAATGCCAGTACAAGTCCCTATCAAAGTAAAAACATGAAGCTATACAAGTTAAAATAAAACACATGAGGTTTCAAAAATAAAAAACAACAATTAATCATTTTTTGTTGATCTGAAATATATGTAATTGCTGAACAAAGCTCCACACCACTAAGATCATCAATGAGCAATTGTAAAAACCAAACCCAAATGTCCTTATTCTCCACCTTCTCAACAACATTTTCCAAAGGACACATTTGCTCATTCCCATCTCTTGCAACTACAGTTGACAACTCACCTCCATATTTTCCTTGTAAGATACACCCATCCAAATCTATAATATTCACCAGATGTGACATGCACCTTTATCATAAGATAATACTTCCAAACAATCTTCTAACACACGACCACGATCCAATGAATATCGTAACTCCTTTACATTCCTATAACCCATCTCCTTAAGAATGGACAAAATTTCAAAATAACTCTATTGATTTGGATTAATTTTTATTATGGTTTGACCATAATGGTATCTGAATGTCTCATTATTCTCAAATTGACCTCCATGGTGAAATACAACTTCAATGTCTGAGTTGGCCATCTCAACTAATATGAAAATTGTTGACAGTTAATCTATACTTAACCGAAATGTTATCTACACTACAAACAAAATAGTACTATGGGGAACTATATAAAGACAACATAAACAAAGGAAAAGCACAGTTAATGGGAGACCACAACGACATTGGAACACCACAAACAAAGGAAAAACACAGTTAACGGGGGCCAATAAATAAACAAATCATAGCTAAAGCAAAGCAAAAGTTATGGGTGGACCATAGTGAAAGGAACGAAACAAATAAAAGCTACATACACACACCTTACACACACCTTCGAATGTTGCTTTTTGAAAAACCCCACCAACACGATCTCTGCAATTGTGCATCCAAATCCTCAAACAAACTTCAGTCAACTAAATCCCAATTAGCGTATGAGGAGTGTGTGTTCGCAATGGAGATGAAGAACTGCGATAAAGATTCTCTGCTCTCTAGCAGAAATCAAAATGCCATGTGTCTTAACTCAAATTTTCCCCAAATTCTAAAACCCAATCTGTACAATCTACCTCAACCTCTAATTGTTTACCACGTCGTTACACAAACAACTTAAAAATGACACGTTACCAATTGATACTGTCATATCATCAATCCATTAACACTGTTAGTGTTTTTTAACGGAAGGGATGACATTGACGTTAAATTTATTAAGTAAGGACCAACTAGACACTTTTTTTAAAATCAGAGACCAAATTGATACAATCGAACAAAACTGGGTACAAAATAGACTATTAAGAAAAAAAAACGTAAATAAGTAAGTTTCAAATTTCTTACAAATTTAAGCATTTTCAGTTCGGTCTTAATAAAACCTATCGACTGTCTAAAACTTAGATATTTCTCCAATTAAGTATTTATCATTGAACCGTGAACTTGAACAATAAAAACTAAAAATAAAGCGCTGAAACATTTCATTATCTTTACCAAACAACATTGTTTTGCGTCTCTACACAGGTAATTTGATTTTTATTTTAGTATGTAACTTTAAAAAAATGAAACTGTGTCTCTTTTTAAAAAGATTATATTTCTAAACATCTTTTTTGTTATCCAAATTTGTAGTGATGTGTTGATAATCTAAAAATGAATAGTTACATCACTCCACTTTACGCCACATAGATTGAATATCAAATATAAAGATTTTGGATGTTCAATAATATAATTTTTTTAATCAAAACTTAATTAAAAATAATCTTAAAATTTAGTTATGTTTTATTTATTTATTTAAAAACATGTAAACAATGATTGATCACATCTTCAATTTTTATTAAGAATTCAACTAAAAGTACTGAAATTTAAATTTAAGTTGAGTTTAGAACTTAATTAAATCATTCAATGTTAGATAGATTAAATATTGTTACGCATAAAAAAACTCATAAACGTAACATAGTAAATCTCAAATGTCAACACATAAGTAATAAATGCAGACTAATCACATTAAAGTTATTATTTATAATTTATCTTTAGTAAATATTAAATTAATAAATACTATTACTTTTAAGTTAGAAATAAGTAAAGTATAATACTTTGGTTTTAATACTATTAAATGAACAATAATATATATATATATATATATATACATATATATATATATATATATATATATATATATATATATATTAATCATATATAGAAAATTTAATGTAGAATTAAATATGTTTGTCGTTATTGATGATTATTGGAATATATATTTTCAATATACTTTTAATTTTTTCGTCTTTGGTAAACTTCTTTTTTGTTGTTTTTCGCCAAAACCTTTAAATAACGAGTCAAACAATTAAATAAGGCGTTTTAGATACAACTTTCAAGATTAAAAAATTTATTAGAGACCAAGGATTATAATAAAATGGACAAAAATGAATTTAAGTTATTAATAAATATATACTATAATATCAAAGTTCTTTTCACTTTCTTTCCTTTTATCTTTTCACTTTCTTTTACCTTTATAATCTAAAATAAGATCATAAATTTTCATAAGGAAAATTGCTTTGAAAAAAAAAATGTGACAACACAGATTCAGGTGTTACAGAAGAGAGATCGAGATTTAAAATCCCTTATATATATATATATATTTATCTTTTGACATTTTATGAATGGATTGATATATTCCTTGTATCTCATTTTTAAAGTTTATTATTTACAAAAAAAAAAATGTGTAAAAAGAACACAAATTTAGGTGTAATGGAGAAACGTAAATTTACGTGTGTGATTTGATGATTGATGAATTAGGTTAAAGTGGCTTTTGTAATGACAATTTTGATTATGAGATCTACCATAAATTTTGTCTTTGATCATCAACTTTGCACAATTCTCATAAACAAAAACATCTTATTAACTTTGCCTTGACAGACATTAGTGACGAAAGCATAACATGAATAAGCTAAAATCGAAAAACACAAGAACTAAAAGCGAAAAGAAGTCGACACAGAAAACAGACATCACAGAGGGGTTTACATATGTAATTGGTCTAACGGAAAAAACATGCTATCCACTGTTAGAATTGCAGTGACAAGTAACATTTATATGTATCTCCCTCCGATGGAAATTCTTGTGGCAACCACATGCACCACAAATCATAGCCCCAGCAGTTCCTTCTACTCCACTCGGAAAGAACTCCATGCAACCATCCACAGCAAATCCTCCGACATTGATCGCGTGATTCCTCTGACACTCCCCATGTTGCACATTCCTCACGATCGTCACCGTGTTGTTGGTCGGGCATCGTCGCGGGGGCTGTCTTCTCAGAATCACTCTCCTCATCATCCTCTCCGATCCTTCAAATTCCCTACCTTCAAACAATCAAAAGTTCATGTAAAAAATTGTCAGTGAGAAGAAAAGAAAGAGGAAAATGGAACAATAAAGACAAAGAAAGAGAGAAAGAGTACAACTTTGTTCTCTGATAGACATGACATGATGAAGACTCTAGCCCTAAAACCTGTATTTATAATACAAGACATCGTATAGACGTGAGTCACCTATTAATTGCAAGTAACTGATGAGAGTTAATGAATCAATACTTATATTGATTAACACATTTTAACATTTTTTCTTATATTTATTTCAATTAGGAAATTGATTCATAAATATGAAAAAGTACAGTCAAATGAGCAAAAACTTTGACATTTACCTCAATATTTGGAGGGATTAATTTTTAGTTTGGGTTGAAAGTATTCTTAATTCACCAAACAAATCTACTCTAGTCTCGGTTATTTGTTTTAAAATAATAATTAACTCATGAATGTATGAGATTTAATCTTTTACAATTTATTAAGACTAAAGTAGAATTTTTTTCTATTCACAGTCTTTCAGACATTAATAATGTTTTGCGAGACTAGTTTTATTACTATAGTCATTGGTTGCTTGCTTTTTATAGCTTATTGTTTACATTTCGTTATTTAATTTCTTTAAATGTTTGAATTTTTTAAGAAGTTCGTATTGATCATGTTCCTTTCATAATGCTGAAATTGGAAAATAAAAAAGAAGGAAAAAACCTTGTTTATTTCTACACGAAAGCATACCTTATTTTAGTGAAGGGATATATATATATATATATATATATATATATATATATATATATATATATATATATATATATATATATATATATAAAATTAGGAAATAATTGCATAAAAAGTTATACATTTAACTCAACACATCACTGAGTACAAATTTGTTTTCAATTACATTATTATCTTTGCTCTAAAGCGAATTAATTGAACTTTTTTACATAAATTGCTTTTGATATTGTCGACTTTTGCTACGCTTATGATACTTCTAGTGTCTATTTCTTTTTACGTAAATTGTTTTTTCCCCTTCGAGATTGAAACTTGAAAGTTCCACCGCCTTTTGATATGAAGGGAAATAATCTCCTTGAACTTGCTTATAAGCAACCAAGTAGTTGCAGATACAGAGGATTATGCTGCTCTAAAACTTGTTATTTAATGTTAATATACAGTAAAATTTAAAATAAAATATGGGTTAAATATGTTTTTAGTCCGTATACTTTGAGGCAATTTTGGTTTTAGTCCCTCTTTCAAACTAAGGTACAATTTAGTCCTTAAACTTTAGAAAACTCTGGTTTTAGTCCTTTTTACCAATTTTTTTAACTTTATTTGTTGTTTCAAGCACGTTTCATTATAGCATTTGGATTGTTTACACTGTTTGACACATTTTTGTTTTAATGTTAACTGAGAAACGTGTTTGAAATAGCAAATAAAGTTAAAAAAAGTTTGGTAAAAAGGACTAAAACTAGAGTTTTCTAAAGTTGAAGGACTAAATTGTACCTTAGTTTGAAAGAGAGACTAAAACCAAAATCGCCTCAAAGTATAGGGACTAAAAACATATTTAACCCATAAAATATTATTGAAAACATAAAACTTGAATAAGATTTTGTATTTAGAGAGGTACGTTAAAGTCCCTCAGCGTCTACATTAAGAGCAAACTATGAACACCGATCGCAGACAAAGTTTGTAGAGCATAGGGAATTCATGGAGGCAAATTTGGTAGCATTAAGCATTATAATTCAAGATGAGGTTTGCACCTATTTATATATTACGAATTGGTCTTATTTCTAATCGATATATTACTAAAAAAAATGAGTTTCGAATATTTGATGCTAAAACTTCAACGTCTTAGTCGAAAATGTCAATTTGACGTCGGTGTGACAAAACGATGCTAAATGACGTCGTTCTTGAGCCAAATCAATGTCCATTGATGACAGACAAAAGGAAACTGAACCAAAGCAAACTCATTGTTGCTCAAATCAATGTTCTATGCACGAAAACAATAGATCAAATGAAAGAAAATCATACTCACAAAACCCAATAAACATGAATTTGTGTTAAAGGAAGCATAAATTACCTGTGGTGGTCACGAAAGTTTTCACCGGACTGTGTTGGAAACCTTGAGTGTGCGCCCAGAAACAATAATTAAACAATGTCCTATGCATGAAAGTAATTGGTGAAATGAAAGAAAATCATACTCAAACAATCCAATGAATGTGCATTTGTGTTAAAGGAAGCATAAATTCCTTGTTGTGGTTGTCGAAGTTATCGTCGGACGATGTTCAAAAGCTTGAGTGAGTGCACAAATAAAACAATGTCCCTGCATGAAAGGCAATCGGTGAAATGAACAAAAATCATAATAAAAAACATCTAATGAATGGACATTTCTGTTAAATGAGGCAAAAATTACCTAAAACTGGTTGCAAAGTGGTCGTCCAACTCTGTTTGAAAGCCTTGTAACAATGATCATGCAGAAACAATAAGCGAAACACACATTCTCACGCTAAGTTTTAAGTCCTATAACACCCTTAGATGTTGGATGCCTTAATGGCCTCTGTCTAAGGTGGTATTTGGACAACAAAACATCATTTTTGTTCAAGTTTTCAATCATGACATTCAAGGTCAACGACAAACCTTGTCCATGCCGACATCATATGTGTTGGGGGGAGGTTCGACACACACATAAAACTCCACACATGGTATCACATTGTCCGTTTTGGGCCAAGTCCTCACGATTTTGCTTTTGGCACCACTCCAAAAGGCCTCTTACCATTGGAGGTATCTATGTGTATATAAGCTCTTGACCAACCCTTCTTCTACTCGATGTGGGACTTTGTTTGCACTCCAACATCCTCCCTCAAACAAAGGACTATGGTCACCTTATCTTTTTCCCTCTTTCACGATCCATGGTCACACTGAGCATTTCTCTTGCTCTCCCTGCCTCTCATGATTCATCTGGCGATCCGCCACTGGCCACTTGCCTGGCTCACCTGATCATGGGGGGGCGTACTCGTCTAAGCCCGATCACCAGACCCGAACCTTTGGCTCTGATACCACTGTTGGGGGAGGTTCGATACACACATAGAACTCCACACATGGTAAGACAATATGCATAGCTTGAGTTCAACAACTCGACAACCCGAGTTCGATAGCTTGCTATTCCAAGGTTGGCAATTTCACAAATCATGCTCGACAGGAGATTGACCTCAAATGGGATGACAGTGGGGGTACAAAAATTAACTTTGAATCGACCTATGACTTTTCTCGGGCTTTGTGGCCAACGTCTATTTATTCAATTTGTAACAAAGTTGCAACTCGGCAGGAGATCGAACTCAAATTGGATGATGGTGAGTTACAAAAATCTACTTCAAGCTGGGCTATGACGTTGGCCGAGCTCTATGCCCAACATCTATTTCATCAGTTTTTAACAAAGCTACAGCTCGACAGGAGATCAACCTTAAATTTGATGATAGTGGGCTACAAAAAATGACTTCAAATTGGACTATGATGTCTATCGGGCTTTATGGTTGACGTCTATTTCATCAGCTTTTAAGAAAGATACAACTCGACAAGAGATCAACCTCAAATTAGAAAATGACGGGCTACAAAAACTGACTTCGAATCGGTGATATCGGTTGAGCTTTGTGGCCGATGTATAATTGTCATTTTATTTACAACACGACAACTGACCTTTTTTTATGTTTGTTAGTTGTCGGTTTGACGTTGAACAGGGTATGTTCAAATCCCGATTTGCACTAATGACATTACATTTTCTTACTTTTTACTCTTTTTTTTTTCAAAAAATATAAAAAAATTTACTCTTTTATGACTATTTTATCTTTTAATATGTGTCAATTGAATGTCAACATGTGTCACCTACAATTACTTTGTTCAAATCTAAGCTTGGCTAGCTCAAAGTGCAATGTCCTCAAACCGTATATGTAAATGTACTTGTATTTTTTTATTTCCCATAATAGCATTTTTTCTAGTTGTATATAAAGTGAAAAATGATGTTAAAGGCTGATGAATGAACGTTGAAGGATTCCCATGCCAAAAGATATATGTAAAGAGTAATGATAAGCTGAGACACACTTACATTAATTTGATACACACTATAAAGAGAAAATGGTCATAAAAAATAAATTTGTGTACTTTTAAGTAGGAAAAAAAAAGTAAAAAGTAAAAAAAAAATATCAAATATCATTTCTCAAAGGTAGATAACCATACAACTTTGAAATATCAATATAACTTTTAAGTTGAAGGAGGATTTTTATGTATTTTAAATCTTTATATAAATTATGCAAATTAAATTTGTAGAACATATATTTATAGTCGATGAGTGATTGATATATTTTGGATAAACTTCTTTTTAATCAATTTTAAAATTAGTTTGGTAGGATATATCTTAATAGAAAAATGCAAAAGATTTTATGTTTGAAAGAAAATGATATAATGTAAAAGATTTCCATTAAGAGACTTTAAAATAATTGCTTTTATTTATACCTTAGTTTTAAAGTTGTGGTGTGAATTTGATTGTCCAGCTAAGATAGTAAAAGAAATGTGGTGGTCCACTAGGTCTAAAGTAAAACAGTTTCTTCTTTTATTGCGTTTGTCTGTATCTCAAGTTGTTGACAAAAACATGCATCAATGGTAATAAATTGTCTTTGCCAAACCATAAATTTTGCGTTTATTTCTCACAGGTTTTCATCCATCTGACGTTATAAAAGATTAAGGATAATAACATTTTATAATATTTTAATATTATTTATGTTATTTATTGATTAATCTAAAATTATTTTACAATCAATAATAATTATCATAAATAATCTAATTAACAAATGATACATAATACTAAAATATTATAAAACAATATTATTAAAGTATCGTCATCTAAAAGGTGATAACTGAGCTGACGTAACAAACGCGCAATGACACTTTTCTTGAGAACCGGCATTTACGAAGGATGGCGTAAAGGAAAATGATATTTTCATATTAATTTTTGACACTATTATGATACTACACACATGTCAAAATGTGGTTAGACAATTTCAAATCAAAAAAAAGTTGAGATAAGGGCATATTTGGAAGAAAAAAAATCAAAGTTTTTTTTAAAATTTGAAATCGTCCAATCACATTTTGACACGTGTGTAGTGTCAATATTATGTCATAAATTGGTGTCAAAATATCATTTTCCTGGCGTAAAATGGGAATTAAATACCTTTTTATTCGTAAGCTTCAAACGTTTGATTATTAAGGTCCACAATGTTTATTGTAAACTTAATAACCACATTCTATAGTGCTTGTTTCAGTTACACTCGACGTCATTAGCCATTGTCAAAACGCGTTATAGGAGGAAATTGTGAAACGCCTGGCGGTTATCATTTTCTTCACTAAATTGAAACATTTGTCTCTTTGTTTTTTTTTGGAATAATTTTTATTTTTATTAATTAAATTTACATAGAAAAAGGACACTCAAAATTTCAAGATGGTTAATTTGTGAGTTTTTTTATACTTTGAACTAATATAAGATTTCAAATTATTTTATTCAAATATTTTTATTTTTAAATAATTTAAAAGTTTTTGTATTACTGAAAAATAATACATAAATGAAGTTATTTTATTTTATTTTATTAAATTATTTTTTAAGATTAAATTAGATTTAAAATTTTTTTTAATATGCTATAAAAAACAGTAGAAATCTATTGTAATTAGATTAGTTAAAAGTATCATACCCTCCATTATCGTATTTTTTCTACATATTCAACATTTATAGTGTGAGGAGATAAAATCAATTTGTTACAAGTTTTTCTCTCTTAAGTAGTAAATTTTATAGATTGATGTAAATTTAAAATTTATTTTTAACATAATATGATAATAATATAGTCAAAGATTATTTTGGTAAAAAAAATTGGGTTTAGTGTGTTATTTCTTCACTAGTACAAAAAATAGTTTTGATATATCGCGTTCAACATCAAAATATGAAAAACTAATATAAAAGTATGACTATTGACATTTTTTAAATAAATGTTCAATTTTGACGTCAGAGTATTTATATGTTCCGATTTTATATAGTCATTAGATGTTAGAATTCTTAATTTTCGAAATCATATTTGATCATTTTCATAAAATTCTTTAACACGAAGGTAAAAATATATTCACATATAATGTCAAATGCCTTATGTTGGTTAATTCATTAAAAATTTGAGTGGGAGGTTGAAAATTCATTCACTTTATCTTTGCGTGAAACCCTTTTCTCTGTTCAAACTCTTCTTGGACGAAGCTTTTGGCGATAATCTTTCTTTCATTTTATACAACTACATGTTGAATAACAACTTTAGATATGATTTTCTATAGTTTTGATCAATTGTTTTTGTACACAAGTACTCTTTGGAGCATAGGTGTTCTCCTTTCTCCCTTATTGGCGGCAATGGTCTATTCCGGCGAACCCACCTCCAAGAAGGTTAATTTTGTTTTTGTTTTTTATGGACTATAAATTGGTTGAATTTATTGGTATTGTTGATATTCTTGAACTTGTTTCTTGTTCACACTCTCTCTCTCTCTCTCTCTCTCTATATATATATATATATATATATATATATATATATATATATATATATATATATATATATATATATATATTGAGAAACCCCCACAAAAAATTTTAGATTAAAATTCAAAGTCTAAATATGTAAAATATATTTACAAAGTTTGAAAAAAAAAGTTACAAAAAATAGAAAACAAAATTTTTTGTGAAAACCTAGAAGGAATAGCCGGTTATGCCAATTGCCACATGATTGAATTTTTTTTTTCTATCCTAAATTAATATATAATACTGCTAAATCGACAACCCGAAACAAATGTTATGTTTGTTTAAAGATTTGTCGAAATTTGCTTTCCAAAGAATTTTTATACTTCATAGAGTCACAAAGTAAGGGCTCCTGGGATTTATTTTTTTTCCTGAAGTAAGGGTTCTAAGGAGGGGTAAAAAAATGTCAAAAAAAAAATACCCATAGCTATAAAAACTAAAAATCACAATTTAATAGTCAATATATATTACTATTCACTATAATACCATTCACTTGTGATAGTTTTTGTTTATAGTTCATACTTCATACTTTAGTTTTGGATATATAAAATTTCAAAACTGGACTATATTTGTTGTTTTATGCTTTTTAGGTCTCGTAGAGTTATAAAAGTGAATCATTATTAATTAAGAAAAACCAAAGGAGTTGATTAATGTAAAAAAAAAAATGACAAAAACAAACGTTAATGTCAGAAATTTCCATTTTACAACGTTAATTGACGTGAAAATTGTCTACTTTTTTACGTTAACTAACGTCGGAAAATGTTAATTTCTGACATCAATCAACATTGTCATTTTTTGCTTGTAATGTCAATTTAACATCTTTGGATATGATGTTGGTATTTTTTTGGACGTTAAGGGCCGACAAACACAAATGTCAAAACCCTTTTTTGCACTAATGCTTATTGAATTTTAGTCAGGTCCGTCTAAGTCAAAGTTAACCCACCACAAGTAAAATGCTATTTACATACGAATTATTATATACGAATTTTGATATGTAGATAAGTGACCTGTTACATACGGATCTTATATACGGATAATGAAAAGTGAGTTACATACGGATTTTTCCGTATGTAATGGGAAAGAAATTTATATACGGATTTTAGAATAAATAATAATTAAAAAATAAAAAATAAAACTAATTAAAGACCTAAGAGGCAGAAGCATTCGTGTCCATTTCTCATTGAGCCCTTCTTCTATGTGATCTTTCTTCTCCCTCACTCACTCGAGCCCTCCCTCTCTCTATCTGGAACATCATCTTCCTACCTCGAATCCTAGGATTCCTGCCTCCAATCCTGGTCTATTTTAATAAAAAATCATTCACTGAAGTCTTTTTTTTTCTTCCTTCTTCGTTCAAAAGCCTTTTTCTTTTTTGACCCTCGCTCATTGTATAACATGGTTTCTATTTTTTTCCTTTTTGTGCCTTAACCTGCCATGGGGATTCAATCGGAGCTCCATGATTTTAGCTTTCATCTTCCTTATACTATCCTAACTTACGATGTGTGTTCAATCAGAGCTCTAGAGTTTCACTTTCTAACAAATTTGGTTAAATTCAATTGAGTTTACATCAGTTTAAATTTGGCCATATCGGCCCAACTCAAGCTGAAATTTGAGACATTTCAAATTGAGTCTCTATAAGTTGAAAATCAATCCAAATTAATTTGATTAAAGGTAAAAGAGGTCGACCTAAACTAAAAATTTAATAGTATATTTTTTATGTTTAAAAGACAATGATCCATATGATTTTGGGGACTTTTTCACTCTATGAACTTTTTTAATAAGAGACGTTTTTGTTATGTAGACTTTTTTAATTCAAACCACATACGTAAGAATCAAACCTGTGGACCGAACCAAATTGATAACTATATTTATGACAACACTCAATGACTTTAATAATTTATTTTCTTTCATTTTTCACCATTTTTTTTTCCTGAAAACAAGTTGACAATTTATTTCTTTTTCCTCTTAAATTTTCTTTTCTGAATCCATATTAAAAACAGGTACCAACTAAGTCCATTTGAATCCAAAAGTCAATCTATCTTTTTCTAATTAATGAAGTAAGTTAATTATTATTCTATAAATGAATGAAAAAAATCTTAACATATTTTTGCAAGTATAAGTCGAATTCAGTTTAAAAAAAACTAAAATTTGTTTGAAATGTAAACTCTAAAAAACATATTTGTTTTATAATACGAATTTATATGCATGTGGAAAGCTGTAGTTCGCATATTCAGCTGTAGAATTGAATGCAGATATTCACACACGGTGACAAAAAGTTTTGTGCAAATTGAGAGTGGGTGCAGTATTCGGGAATAATATTTAGAAATAAAAAACAGGGGAGTGCAAATAGCAATAACCCCGATATGGGAAAATGTGGAAGACTTTTCTACCGAGAGATATATCTTTTTCATGTAGATACGTGTATAACATTGCAAACTGTTAGACAAAGAAATATATGAAATCACATGTTATACTAAATGCACAATGCTTGGTCGGCACATGATTCCTTCTTTACGAAGATAGCTAAGCCTGTCAACTTGCAATATGCACAAGATTTACTTGTTCTTTTCTCTTTATTTTTTTCTTTATACGGTACTAATATTAATGCACATAAATTGTTATGTCTCAAAACATCTTTGGTGAAGGTGGAATATATAAATTCAACAGCTTTAATTTTGGTTTGCTATTATGGAGCTCATGAGAGGCTTCAAAGCTGTGAAAAAAAATAAAATTGTTTGCCAACTTTTATAATTTGTAGGAAAATCATAATAGGAAGGTCTTGACCATGAACTACAAAGTAATATCTTTCTTACAGATTTCTTTTTAAAATATTAAGATGATGAATTTATAAATTTTAATTATTTATACATTATTAATTTTTTTTTATAGAATGTTAAAATTCAAAAGGAAAAGAAGAACAATCCAAACAGCCCAGCATTATGCGCACGTGTCAAGCAACATGACCATTTCTCTGTTTTTTTTTTCTCCCTGACGGTGTAGCGGTTCTGATATACCCTTTTTCTTTTTCTATTTTTCTAAAAAACAAGTAATATATATCTTCAATAAAATAATTTCTTTTATGTTCTCCATTTTCTTTTCCTCTTTTCTTTCCTTCGTCTTATCGCTTCTATAACCTTAAGCAATTTCACAACATCATGGAGAGAGTTCTATATTAAACGAAGTATATCAAAACGTAGTGATTCCGTTGTTACAAAATTAAAGTCTACTTTTTTCATATGTTTAAGTTTTCTAGGTAATAAAGATATGTAAGGATAATATATCGTGGGACGATAATATTTTAACTTTTTTTTAGTGTATTAAATAATGTGTATTGTTTCTATAATGGTTCTGTGGTGTTTTTGTATATATTTAATATGTAGTAAGAACAAAAATGAAAAGTTATTAAAAAAAAAATCTTACGTTAGGCTGTAGTTATATCCAAAATTTAAATATAAAAAGAGTATGTATTATATTTCGATTTTAGTGATAATCAAACTTAATATCTTTCTGATTTGAAATATTATTTAACTTTAAAGTATTAAACTTTAATTATTACTAAAACAAAAGCTTAATATTAATAGAATTAAATAATTCTTTTTAAATTAGGAAGAGTTTAAACTTTAATTACTGTGGAAATCGATGTGGAAATCTAAATTCAATCTATATTTTTTTTATTTATTATTTATGGTTTCATGTTTTAGTCACAAAGAGTTAAAGCATAATAAGGATTTTTATGCTTTGCTCTATAACTAAAGCAAAAAAAAATCATTTGTTTTATATTGTCTAGATATGCTTTGGTTTTTTAACTGAAGTATAATATCCAAAATAATCGATGTAAAATCTTTTTCTATGATAGTGTGTACTTTCACCTTAAGTTAAGATGTCTGTCTTCTTAAAATAAAAAAGGGGTATTCTTACAAAAGATACTTTGATGTTTAAGTCACTCAAGTGTGTGTCAGATGATACTAAATGTTGTAATAATGAAACATATTTAATTTACCATGTTTTTTTTGTGCTCTTTACAATGTGTCTAGGAGTTTTTTACCTGGATGAGTCTAGTTTATATAAGTAATCACTTTAATAAACTTTGCTTAATACTTCATTAATATGCTTTAGTCATTACCTTAACTTAATTATAATTTACCATTTTTGTTATTTCCTTACCAACATGGTATCGTTTTGATCGAGTATATCTCGGCTAAAATTGGAATGTATAAAACATCTTTATCAAAAAAATATATTCAATTTAACCATTTTTTATATTGTCTCATGATCATTTAAAGTATATACTAATAAGATTTACTATTTGTTAGATCTATTGTCTCACTTGCTATTGAAAAATTTGTTCTTTAATAGATTTATTGTGTTATACTATTAAATTGCTTATCAATGTCTAACCCTACAGTATTGATGCATATGCTCAATATAATGAATGTGTATTATATATTTCATACCGAATAGAGATAAAATGAATTTATATTACATAACTGGATGTAAATCTTATCTTATAAACTTTTTTATAAGACTCAAGGTTAAACTTTACTTCATTAGATAAATTTATATTTAAACCATGATATTAGGTCCTAAAATTCTTGTTGTGAAATTATTTGGGTATTATATATCCTTTAAGCAAATAAAAAGTAAATACTATTTATTTCCCTTAATTTTATTTTTCTAATTTTGAGTATGCTACACACTAAAACAAACATCATGTAATAATAAAAGTGTTGAAAAGTCTTTACCTAAGAAAGCAGAAGTAAGAACTTTATAGTTTTGATTTTTAGCATAGTGGTAAATTTCTTTATGATTTGAGTTTTAAGTTATATTATGATTTTGTCTAAATAACCAAACACTTGAAGTTTTTGCATTATTGCAGGTCAATGTCAAAATAAATTGGATATCTATCAGGATTTATAAATATATCACAATAAAAAATTGACAAGTTAATGGTATAATAGGATATCATGATTTCCAACCATTTATAGATATTGAAATTCTCGTCTTACTCACATTTTACTTCAAAAAAAAATTGGTATAATAGGAGATCATGATTTCCAACCATTTATAAAACGTCATAAATCATACATAAAAATTACAGCATAATTATTACGCAAAAACCAACATAATTTTTGAGCCCTTGACCTAGGTGAAAGAACTTGCATAAATATGATGCATGAAATTTGACAGCAAATATGAACATTAAAATTTAAAAAGAAAAAAACTAAACTACAAAATCTATTCTATGAACCATGAAGAGATCAATGGCTGCAGCTCAAATACAGAGAACAAGCTTTGTATTCCAGCAGTTATATACTGCTAATTAAGATCTTATCCAACTACATGTTTTGAATAATTTATTTAAATAGGTGTATCTCTGTATTAAAAACCATAAATTCAATTATAAATTTGTTTCGCACTTCTCTTTACTATCTTTTGAACCATTTCAGTTGTAAAATGATCTAAATTTCTGACTTTTAGAACACTACAACTAACCCTATTAGGATTCAGTCAAGAAATCAATTAAGAATAACATTTGAGATGGAAATGATTAAATATGTCAAATATGAGAAATTTGTAATATGTATTCGAAGTAGTTTTATTGAACTTAGGTGATGCATTCATTATTTCATAATTGAAAGTTTTGAAAGATAAAGATGGTTTTTTTAAAAATTTGTATCTTTTAATAGGTATTTGGAAGGTTAATAATTATATTTAGTATAAATATACATTAACCTTCTTTTTCACATTTTTTTAGTATATACACATACATTAGGAGAGAAAACTGGCACACCCTAATCTTATTGTTTAAAAAGTCTGTACTTTTTAATTAAGAAATTAATTATAATTGTACAATGCAATCTTTAAATTTACTTATGGCACTACAAATAATATACATGGGTTTTACACAACTAATCAAGATTAAAATAATTTAAGTATATATTAACATTTCAAGTTGGTTTTTTAGAACCACTCATTTATTTAACTTCCAACATGATTGATTCAATAGTTTTGTGGTGTATACTTGGAAATATAATTATAATTACTCCTGTTTGGAATTCTAAACGCTCACATTTTCTTCAAACATTAATTATAGTACTTTATATAAATAAAGAACTTTCCCAATAACATCTATTGATTTTTTAACACAGTAATATTAACAAATTTAAATTATTTAACCAAATTAACATACAAGTTTACCCAATAATAACTATTTTTTCTAAAAATAGAGAGATAAACTGGACCTCCTACGTTCTCGTTTCAATAACTGGAACTTTAATTACTAATATGATTACCCAAGAAGCATTAATTCAAAAAGTAAGATCTCATGGAAAGATCCACTTTACACAACACAAACAAGTTTTTTTTTTTTTTTTTCTCTTTTCAGTAAGGCATCTAATACAGTATTATAATAATAATAATAATATAATATAATAATAATATGATGATAATAATAATAATAATAATAAAATAATAATAATAATAATAATAATAATAATAATAATATGAATAATCAAATATACACTTTTAGCACCCAAGGCTTGAAAAACATCTCGGTAGAGCCAAAGCGAGATCGATGGTGGTGTTAACATGAGAATTGAAAAAATAAAGTTTTGAATGTTACAGAATGAAGCAATTTAGAAAAACTTGGCATCAGCACAACCAACTTTCTCTTGGCAAGCAGCCTCATCAAGAAGCCATTTCTCAAGCAAAGAGAAGGGCATTATTTCTGCACCAATATCAGGCTTATTTTCTTCGGGAGAAAACGACTGAGACAATTCATCAGAGTTTGAGGAATCAAAAGACTGATGAAACTCAAACAGGGATTCAAAATTCTGAGACAATTCAACACTGTTGGGTCCCTTTGCTCCACTAGAAGCAGTATCAGCACCAGCTGCGACTAAGTTGTTGAAGGAGTTCTGAGTAACAGATGAGTTAGTTCTTGAGGACTTTGGAGGGTTTTTCATCCAACCCTTCAACATACGAGCTATGTTCTCAGCACTGGAAGCATAGCACAATGATTGAGATGGTTTGGTGGAAGAGAAGGAACTGCTACTCTCTGAAGGGTTTGAGTTTGATCCAGATAAACAAGATGGCTTCTCTGGGGAAAGAGCTTCACTGAGAGCTCTCTTTGCCATTTGGATATCAGTTTGGAGCCTTCTTTCCCACTGGCCCCTAGGAATTTGCCTTGATCCTGAAAACGAATCTCCCAAGCTACCTTCACAACCTGTTTGCAACTTTTTCAACTTCTTTCTTAAATGGGTGTTCCAATAGTTCTTTATGTCATTATCCGTTCTCTGTGGAAGGTATGAAGCTATTGCAGCCCATCTGTAACATAGCCAACGCGTTCCAGTTAAGTTAAGATTGTGGATCCAAAGAACTTCCCAAATCAAAATACTCAAAACTCAATATGTAAATTTTAATGTTTATTTGAACTAAGTAGGTGCTTGGAATAAATTTACCTGTTCCCTAAAAGATCTTGAAGGTGGATAATCATCTTCTCCTCCTGTTCTGTGAAGTTACCACGTTTGATTCCTGGGCGCAGGTAATTTGTCCATCTAAGTCTACAACTCTTACTGCATCTTGACAACCCTGAACAGAATCCCAAAACCAAAGAAACCAATTCAGATCTAATAACCCCAACAAGAAGCAAAAGAAAAAATGATGAAAGTGAGTGGAGGGCTAAGTAACCTGTCTTGGTAGGAACTGTCCTCCAATTGCCAGGACCATGCTCCTGTATATAAGACACCAAAATGATGTCTTCTTCAGGAGTCCAAGGCCCTTTCTTGACTCCTTCTTTGTCACAACAAGGTGGTCTTCCCATGTCTCCTTCCTGTCTCTCTCTTTTATTTCACCGCCTTTATGCTTGTCTTTCTAATTTTCTATAGCCTCTTGAGCTCTAAAGGAAAATAGGTCGTTTTCCTTTCTTTCTCTAACGTCTGAGGTGGTAATATCTTTCTTCTTATTTCTCTATATCCCTACTTGATAGGATCTAAAGCATATGTCCAAGGCAAACCTTTGGTTGATGTACATTTATAGCTAAAATGAGAGGGTTAAAAGGTATGGTGAGGGATGTGAGAAGCTGACTTAAACTAGTAAACGAGGAAGCCAAGTCAAAAGTTGACAGCAAGAGCATTAACTGAAGGAGTAAGGCCAAATTATTCACTTCATAGCTGGGGCAATACCTCTATGTGGTGTACCTCTCAAAACCGCGTGGCATTCAATGTAGCTGCACTGGGAAACCTCAATTATCTCAGCTTTAAAAGTCCATAAACCCCAGCAGACATTAAATGTTAATATGAGATAAAGCTGACTTTTGCAAAACCTAATAAGCTATCACCATTTATGTCTTCTTCACTTCCTCCTCATCTCATTGAACCACCCCTTTCTTCTTTTACTAACTTATCTCTAAATTTTTAAATTGCATTTATATTTCAATTATACTTTCATATTTTCCACAGTTGCTTCAGTGGAAAACTCACTTGTACAAGGGCAATCAACATTTAGAGTACTTTGTTTCTAGATAGGTTGTACGTTTATTATCTTATTTGAGAAATTTAATGCATGTTTTGAAAACATTACAACAACTAGGGTTAAAAGGTTGGATACAATAAACAAAAAAATATACTTTAATACACTTTTAGTATCATTTACACATTTCTTATTCTCCTATTCTCATTCTACTATTGCTCTATGATAAAAGCCTGTTTAACTACAGTTGGTATTTATTTAAAAGAGAAATTAAAGCAAGTCTAGTTTCTTATTTATCATATGCTTTCGGTTCTAATACTTTAATTTATTTTTTTAAATTATCACTTAATCTGTTAATCGTGATTTCATTTTTAAAAAATTAGATAGATGTCACATATCCTTAAAAAAATTAGCTTATTTCTCATGAAAAACCATATTAATTGTAAAATACGAAATGGTAAAATTACTTGATGTTTGCAGAATCATTCACAACTAACGTGTTTGAAAATGAGACCTCAAACAGGAAGGACACCACTTATTGAGAGGAGACAAATACTGATGACTTCTTCAAAAGTCCAGATTCAAACATGCTACTTCAAAATATGTTGAGATTTTATCCTGAGGGAAAATTCACTCAAAGGCCTTAAACTTCATTTATTACTGCAGTGCGTGTCTGTATGTATGTATATATATATATATATATATATATATATATATATATATATATATATATATATATATATATATATATATATATATATGCGAAATGATATTTTGACACCACTTTGACACCAATTTAACACTATCCAGGTGTCAAATTGTGGTTGGGCCATTTTAATTAAAAAAAAAAAACTGATATTCAGCACATGGAAGAGCATAGTTGGAATGAAAAAATCAAAATTTTGGTTTGCGGTTTCTTTTTTGTGCATTCGTTTTCTCTTTCGTCCAAATTGGCTTTTCTCCAAAGCTTTCTCCACCACCACCAAATGCCCTACCGTGCTGCAGAAAATGTCTCCGATAAGTACTTTATGTTTCGTTTTCTCCGGTAAACCCACTCATTGCCTATTTCATCAAGTCACATAACCACAATATCTTTGGTTTTGTCTTGCAATCTCCGGTGAACCCAACGATTGGNTGTTTCGTTCTGTCCGAGTAGCACTGTGTCTTTCATTTTCTGTGCGATTCTCCGGTGAACCCGGTCATTGGCGTATGTCTTTGATTTTTTGGGATTCCGTTGTATGAACCCATTCCGGTGAACCCACTCCCTTGCTCTGTTTCTATTTTGGTCATTTTTGTGTTGTGAATCATTGCTATTTGTTTCTTGAAGTGGTAAAGGCAGCACTATCTCTCTGTCTCTGGTTTTGGTGAAAGCATTGGTCTCTCTCGTTTTGTGCGTTTGGTGAAAGGTCATCTCTGCCACTGTGCTTGTGTGTTTGTTTTTGTTATTTTGGTAAGTCGAAGTGTTCAAATAGTAATGTATTGTCCATTACATAGGTTGTACTGTTGTTTGGCGAAACCTAACGATTTTCTACACATTTGCCCTTATGACTGCAGGTCCAATGACATCCGGAAAAGCAAGTGTAAGGGTAAATGGATTATTTTATGCACATTTGGTATGGATGATCTATTTAGTTACACTATTTATTATATTGATGTTATTGTTTTGTAGAAGCGGATGCGTGTATAGATGGAATCGACAACCCTTCTTCAAATGAATAGTATCTACTCTTAATGTATGAATTAAACAATATTAGTATCTACTGCCTGAAAAGCATTTTTGTTATCATTTCAAGATATGCTAATGTTGTACTGGTTTATGGGCTCATGCTCGTGGACTAATTGAAAAGCATATAGTCAATACCTTGATTTTGTTCTTTCCTGAGAAACTTAATGGTCTTCGGGGATTTGGTTGAGGTATTCCAATGAAGCCCAGAAGATTCAAATAAATGTTATGACATTTGTGGGAATTCAAATCGCAACATGGTTCCTCCTAACTTTTTTCAAAACCTGTGCATTCTAGAATACTTTTGCCCTGGTTCACTTTTGATGTCTTTGATTTTAATTTTTTTTTTCTTTATCTAACAGACATTGCACATTTTAGTAGGTTGTAAATGGACTTCTTCAAAGAGAGGATTGGAAAACGGCAATAAAGATACCCCTTGGGGTAGTTCNTGCAGGTTTATCATCATCATTACTTTGTTGAATAGGTTTTATCTAATTAGACTTTATTGCTTTAAAGTGAGAAGTGGGGTTACTAATTGGGTTTTGTTTTGGTTATAAGGTTTATTCTTTGTTATCTGTACACAATAAGTTTATGGGCAACTACACAGTTTTGTTTTACCAAGCTAAAAAGTTCTTCCATGCGTTGAAGGTACGGGAAATGGCATGGCAAAATCACTTCTTGATTNTGTGGGCGATCCTTGTGAAGTAGCTAATGTCGTTCATGCCATTATACGAGGTTTTGATCTTTCCATGTTGGCGGTGTTGAGTGTGTCTTCGACGAGCATGGATGCTTCCACTCAGCAAGGTCCTTCGACGAGCAAGGTAAGTTTNTTCTTCCTTTCGTCCTTTTTGTTTGTGGTTATTTGGTGGTTATTTCCTTGGTTGGTCTGTTTTGTGTTTGGGTATTTCGTTGTTCGTTATGGGTTCCTTCAAGTAATAAGGTCAATTTTTTGTTCGTAGTGCGTTTGTTGAAAGGGACAAATGGCCATTCCGTTTTTAGGAATTTTTTTGTTAAGTTTGTAGTTGTTTTTGTTTTAGGGTTTTGAAATTTTTGTGTTTTTGTTTGTGGTTGTTGCAGTTGACGGTTCGACACTCCTTTTCCACGAACTTTATTTCAACTTTGAACAAGCAATTGACACAGGAGCACCGANCATTAATCCAGCTCCAATGAAGACTTTCNCGAGGNTGAGGTCACGAAGGCGGTTCAAGAGCAAAACTCTTAAAACTCTTTTTACTGGAACTCTAAGAATAAAACATGTGTAACATTATTATACGTTTGTTTAGAGATTATTTACTTTAATTAGTAGAAGTCTTATTTTTGACAAATGTTTTGTTGTGGACATATGTGTTTTGTNATTTCAATTGTAATGTTATTGTTGACAGNTGTTACATTGAACTATCCTTGTTTCACATTGTATTACAGTTAAATGAATGAGTAATGTTATCGAAATTGAGAAATAATGTTAGCATTTAGTTGTTACATATTAAACTTGACAGATTGTTTTAGTGTTGTTGAAAGGTCTTGTGTTCACTAAAAGTNGTTGGATGAAATCNNNAGTCAAGTGCATTGAAAAAGGGTGGTGTAATCGTTTACCAATAGGTGGTAAAC
>NC_028354.1:17125273-17255198 GCF_000741045.1 Vigna radiata var. radiata | reverse complement strand
CAAGGGACCACTTTTTTGTACACAGGGGACCAAGATGTCAAATTTCAACTTTTTGGCAAATTACATATGATTTATATGCAATGAATATTATATCCAATGTTTATTTATTTATGTTGTTTGTGTATTATTTATAAACTGAAGCGCGATATTAATAATTCCTTTTAATAAACGCAATAGTTGTCCAATTGAAGTCAATGATTGCTTCCTATATGCAAGTTTGGGTGCCCAAATGTGATTCATCACACCCAAGACACACATAAACAACAAAAACAAGACAAAACACTTCAAACTTTGCAAAAAATTTGACAATTCACATAGTGGTCCCCTATGTACAAAAAACTGGCTCCTACAGTACAACTTTCTGTACAAAACCCCAATTTTGTGCCCGTAAACGTTTACACACCTCCTGTAAACGTTTACCAGTGCATTTTTTAGTGCACTTGATTCAGGACTTCAACCAACTACTTGTAGTCAACACAATTGCTTCCTATATGCAAGTTGGGGTGTCCAAACGTGATTCATCACACCCAAGACACACCTAAACAACAAAAACAGGACAAAACACTTCAAACTTTGAAAAAAATTTGACAATTCACATAGTGGTCCCCTATGTACAAAAAATTGGCTCCTGCAGTACAACTTTCTGTACAAAACCCCAATTTTATGCGCGTAAACGTTTACAGTGTTCTTGTAATCGATTACACTGGCCAAAAATCCCTAAACTTGATTACCAATGCATAATTTGAAAGGTCTTTGAGTCTAGATTCCAACAAAACAAGAATCAACTCATTTGGAGTTCGGTGGAGAAAGTTATGGGCAAAACAACCAGCAAAGGTCAGAGTTGGTTGAAATATATAAAGCTTCAACTTGAAGGAATAAACTGTACCTACTGAGATGTTCAAAAATTGCAAATTAATAGTCATTGGAAAGATTTTTAAGTCTAGTTTCTAATAAAAAAAGAATCACATCATTTGGAGGTCGGTGGGAAAAGTTATCATTAAAATAACGAGCAAAGGTCAAAGTTGACACCATGTTAACTTGGTCATGACACCAACATTGGGTCTTTCCTCCACCATGGGTTGCCCAAACCATAGTTTTCATACTTTAGTCACACTTATATCTAAAGTAAAATATATTTTGTTTTAGGAGGAGCTGCGTGAAATTAGAAAGAACTATGTAAAGGATTGGATCCTTGACATCGAGAACATTAGAATATTGGAAGCGCTAGCTTTATATGGGTTGTTGTAAGATTGAATAGATATGCAAAAGTTTTATATGTATTTAGAGCAACAATGATATATGTATATACGTATACATATTATATTGTAATATGTACAGATTTATAAGAACAATGATATATGTTGTTTGTGTATTATTTATTTATGTTTTTAGTCATTTGAGCAACCTAAAACGAGTGATTTAATAAGTCCTTCAGAAATGATCGTGGTAAACGTTTACAGACCCATGTAAACGTTTATCAGAATGAAAATGGGAAATTGTACAGAAAGTTCAATAGAAGGGACCGAGTTTTATAACACAGGGACCAAGTACTACATGTGTCATTTTTTCACAAGACTTTCAATGCAAAATGAGGAAAATGGTTGGTAATAGAGTTCACAGTGTTGGAGATCATGTATGAAAATTACAAATTATAATTCACTAATAACATTATAATTCAAATTACAAAACATATATGTCCAGAACAAAACATTTATGAAAATAAAGACTACTACTAATTAAACTTTATAATCTCTAAAAAACGTATAATAATGTCAAACATGTTTTATTCTTAGAGTTCAATTAAAAGGAGTTCTAAGAGCTATGCTCTTGAACCGCCTTCGTGAGCCCATCCTGGCAAAAGTCTTCATTGGAGGTGGATCAGTCTTCATTGGACCTGCATCAGTCTTCATTGGAGTTGGATCAGTGGACATCCCTCCTGGGGACATGCCTCCCGGGGAAAAGCCTCTCGGGGACAACGAAGGATCTTCACGGGGCACACTCTGTCCACCTTCCTTTGTTCCTCTTCGTCTAGCTTTCTCATAAGCAACCTCCTGCTCCAAGTGAAGGAACTCCCTTTTAAGCTCTGCAACTAGATTTTGCTGATGCTCCATGCTATCATAACACTGTTTTTCAGTTTTTGTTTCAATATTTTCTTTGTTGAAGGTGCCGAACCATCAACTACAACAATCACAAACCAAAGTACACAAAGTTCAAAACCCTAAAACAAATAACTCACCTTTTGAAAAAAAATTCAAAACCCTAAAACAAAAATTTCAACAACAATTTTTACCTTTGTAGAAAAATTTCAAAACACTCAAACCAAATTTCGCTTTCCACAAACGGAGTAACAAACAAGAAATCTCTTTCCACAAACGTAGTGCCAAACCAAACGAACAAGGAAAACCAAAAAAAATAATGGACCAAGGCTTTGTGAGTGGAAGCATCCATTGTACCATCCATGGTCGAACCACCAAATACCCACAAAGAAATCGAACGAAACCAACAACTAACTTACCTTCCTCGTCGAACCACCTTTGTCAGTGGAAGCATCCATTGCACCATCCATGGCTACTTCAACACCCACACAATACGATGAACAGAAGAACGCCAAGACCCCAACGATGAGGCAAAACGAATGCAAGACTATGGTGAAATTGGAGAAATGCAAATGAGATCTGGAGTTTCTCTCTCATGAAAGGATGGTGAATTAGAGAAGTGAAATGAGATTTGGAGTTTCTCTCTCATGAAAAGGCTCAAGGACAAAAACGGAAACATCATTTTCAAATCCATCCATAATTATGACGACACATTTTCTGATTTAAAAAAAAAAACAAAAACAACCAATTAGATGCTGTCACGTCATAGTGTCAAAATGGTGTTAAATCTAATGGTGTCAAAATATCGGAACGCTATATATATATATATATATATATATATATATATATATATATATATATATATATATAGATCAATCTGTTAGCTATGAGGTAGCTTTTAAAAGTGGTATAATACTGATACAAGCTAATTATAGTAGAAATACCAAACAGATGTATTAAGGTTGAAATTAAGAACACTGAAGTAGTCCTCATAAATTAATGATGAATAAAGCCATCAGAAACTTGAAAGGGTCAAGATCTGTGTATGCATGGCTAAACAGTTGATTGAATTCATCATCTTGCATTGGGTATACTGTAGTGGGATGATGCATGGATGTGGAGTGGAAAGAAGTATGGGTCATGATGAGTGATGGGAATAAAGCAAAGCCACCTCAAACTGTGTATACTTTGAAAACATGTTAATAATAAATTCCATAAATGACATTTGATGGAGTTGGCACCCATACTAAGGCCCACTTCCTTAGAATATGCTACAGGTGCTCCTCATACGAGGGTACTGTGAGGGGTCAGAAAGCCTCCAAGTGTTTAACTTTCTAGAATCCCCCATTGCAACTTGGAACAAAACAAGCTGCCGCAGTTAGTTTTCACGGTTAAGATTTCAGCACGTATATTTTTTTTCTTTGGCTGGTTTAAAATACAATGTATGTCTAGAATAAAATCAGTGTTCATGACATGGATAAAGGAATCAATGATGTTTATTTTCAATAGCTACAAGATTGACTTAGTGATAAAGTTGGAAATCAAAGGTGAGAGAAGTTGTGAGTTCAACTCTTGGCCAAATCGAAAATACCCAAACAGCTCTTGGCCAAATCGAACCATTGGAAGTAGGTGTTATAAAACTATCAACGTTGATAAAGTGATAGAAAATGAAAGGAAGCATCGACAAAATACCGATGCAAATGGCTAATTCAAGCTTTTACCAAAACATCGAGAAATTGTTGATGCATACGCCTCATTGTAAGCTTTTACCGATGGTCACAAGAAGGAAGCATCAAGAAATTATTGATGCATATGCCTCATTCAAGCTTTTACCAACGATCTAATGATAGGAAGGAAGCATCGAGAAATTTTCAATGCATATGCCTCGTTCAATCTTTTACTGACGATTTGATGACAAGAAGGAAGCATTGAGAAATTACTGATGCATATGCTTCATGCAAGCTTTTACAGGTGATTTGGTGACAAGTAATAAATTAAATCTGAAAATGGAAACATGAAATAAAAATGAAAAAAGTGAGAAGTTCTACTTTGAAGAGATCAATCGCATGCAATTCTTAGCCTTAAAGAGGTTGGCCATAAAGCTCAACCAAAAAGACCCAGCCTCAAAAAGACCGACCTGAAGGAGATTGACCTAAGGGTTGCGCATAGGAAGATTTGTCATAAGCATGTCACCATAGGGAGGTCAGGGAACTCAGCCACAAAGAATTCAACCTTAGTACTCAATCATAAGAAGATCATCCTTAAAAAAATTGGCTATAGAACCATAGAAAAAGATCGACCTTAGTACTTAGTCTTAGAAAAATTGACTTCAAGGAGATCGATCATGAATTAACATCTTACATCATTTAAAAAAAAATATTAATATAATTATATTTGTTCCATTAGTACTTTTTCTAAAGAGTATTAAAACAGAAATAGCTAAGAAAGTCGCAAAAAAGTAAAAGAGTTTCCACATGGAGATGAAACTCATTATTCAAAATTTCCACGCGAAGGGGAGAATCAGGAATGGTGTTACCATCACTAGTGCAAAAGCAGCGTATAACGTCATGCATTCAATGTTCAACCATTCAATAGTCAACGTTAAAAATGATCAATGACAATTTTGTAAATAAATATAATTATTAAACGTAGTTTAGAATTGTAATTCGACGTAAAATGATATAAAATGTCGAATGTCCCAGTGTTAGACGTCAAAAGGTTAGTGAATTCAATAAAAATTTGGGCGGGAGATTGAAAATTCATTCACTTTATCTTAGCAACCCTCTTCTCTGTTCAAACTTTTCTCGAACGAAGTTTGACGACCATCACATGTTATCTTTCTTTCATTTGATACAAATGTATGTTAATTAACTACTTTAACTATGATTTTCGTTTGTTTTCACCGATTACTTTCATGTTCTTGTCTTTCCTAAGCGCATTCTGCTTTCTCTCTCATTGGTGGCAACATTTTATTCCGATGAACCTACCTTTTGAATGTTAGTTTTCGTTTTCG
Source organism: Vigna radiata var. radiata (assembly GCF_000741045.1). Lineage (NCBI taxonomy): Eukaryota > Viridiplantae > Streptophyta > Magnoliopsida > Fabales > Fabaceae > Vigna > Vigna radiata. The sequence goes on along the minus strand of NC_028354.1, from coordinate 17,250,089 downwards.
TTTTGAAAAACTTATTTGATAAACTTGTTTGTTGTTGTTGTTTGGTTGAACTTGTTTGTTGTTGTTGTTTGGTTGAACTTGTTTGTTGTTGTTGTTTGATTGAACTTGTTCATTGTTTGCTATTGTTCTTTATTGTTGATCTTATATTACCATTCATAGTTCATGTTTATAAAATACCAAAAACTGAAATTTGTTATTTTTCTACTTTGCAGGTCTTGTAGAGTTGTAAAAAATGATCACAATTAATTAAAAAAAATTGATTAACGTTGTATATTGACAAAATTCGACGTTAAATTAACTTTGTATATTGACAAAATTCGACGTTAAATTAACGTTGAATTTTTTAAATTTAACATTTCTCGATATGATGCTCGAATTCGACATGAAAAGTAAAAAATTTTTGACGTTGTATATTATTTTTGTACTAGTGTGTTGTCACGAAAAAAAGTTATATACAATTCTCACCGTCCCAAAATAATTGTAAATCACTCAAAGACAGACCTAAATGTTCATTTCAGTTCATACTCTCATCCTTTAGATTTTACCTATTCAAAACCCAAAAATCTTAATGTAACCACATTTTAAACATGTTAAACTCAATGCTCTTCATTATAAATCCCATATCAACCAACTCTCAGCCTAATTAAGTTTCTAAAGACCAAATAAACTGTCGTAAACCACCAATCATCACATTTCACAAAAATTTCATAAATTCACACTTCAAACCTATTTAATTGACTATAAATGCATAATTTTGACCTCTCACTAACATTTATACAATTTAACTCATTTTCAATCCTTAAAACAACTTCACAACGCCATCCTTATAGTAGAGATTCCAAAATCATATCATACCAAATATTCATACATCCCACTACCAATGATTTTCATTTATACACAAAAGTACGAGAACATTTATCACAATTACATTAAAATCATCTTATTATTCATGAAATTATCAAACATAACCAAAAGATAAGACTAGCTTTAGAGAACCCGACTCTGCTCCTTCAACTCAAAGAGACCAAACAACACTTACAGATCACGGAAACATGATTAAGATATACCGTTAAAACCACTTATCAGTAGAGAACCTAAGAGAAAGACCATACATGCAACAAAGAAAAACCCTACATGCATTGAAGAACGTAAAACTAGAGAAAAGAGTAAAAAACTGATTTACTCTATTTGATAAATTGGTCAGGCAAACTTTAACATCTCACTGCAAGGATTACAAAAACGGTCTCTGATCTTTAAACAAATTAACAGGGTGCAAGAATCCTTTAAAGGACTTTAAAAAAGTGGTTTCTAGAGAGATTGTGTGTTTTAAAACAATGAAACTCATTTTTAACATTTTTTATATTAAAATCTTTTAATATTAAAATAATATAATTTCATTATTTTTAACTCATTACCACTTTTAAAATACTATTTTCTAACACTTTGGAATCTAAATTTATAATCCTTCCATTTTTTTCCTCAATCAAATAAACTCAATCCTTTTCTTTTAGATAATGATATTTAGACAACATTTTTTTGACAACATTTGAACATTGATTACGTGTCAATCACTGATTGGTCAAAAATTACTCCACAATAGTGTTTATGATTATTATCATTGATTGTGGAGTAATTTTTGACCAATCAGTGATTGACACGTAATCAATGTTCAAATGTTGTCAAAAAAATGTTGTCTAAATATCATTATCCTTTTCTTTTATAAATTCATTGTTAGATAATTGAGTTCATTAAAATATTACTTCTTTTATCTCGGACTTTATGCAAATTTAAATTTTTTTAATAAATAAATTTAACTTTTTAAAAAAATAATAAAATCAGACTACTTAGGTAAGTTTATATTATTAGCAAATCAAAATTATTTAAAAAAATCTTCCTTTATAAGCATATGCATGGAGGGAAACCATATAAACATAATCTATTAACACATCTATTGCATTCCCTATAAAATATATAAGATAGTAAAAGTTATTTTTCTAAGTTTAATTAAGAAACATTTTTTTTGGCTTAAAAAAAATAAACTTGATTACCAAAGTGGAGTAATTTTCTAATAAAAGGTCAAGAGAAGATGGATTTTATTCACTCTAAGGTCTTTTCTTCAGATGTTATAAGTATATTAAGAAAAAATGTACGAATTTATAGAGAATTTATTACTAGCTATATTTAACGAAAACTTATTATCCTTTCAAAATTGATTTTCTTGACAATAAGCTCATAAAATAAATTGGAATATATTCTTTTTGTCTAATGATATAATTAATATTTAGAAGACAAAGGATGAGATAACTATAAGTTTGAACCAACCCCAACTAATACTTCAGTACAAATTAGTTCATCACACCATTGTTGAGAACTATATAGTCAACAATGGGAAGGAAAGAGGAATTTACAATAATACCATAAATGAAAAAGAATTAAAGTATTAAGTAGTGCTTCATTATTTATTCCAGTTTAATTATAAAAAATATATATTTAACTTTATATTGAATTAAATTAAATCAAATTGAACTATATATTTAACTTGCCTAAATTTTTATACTGGTGCAAAGAAGATATAAGAGGTGGCACGATAATAAAGTTCAATTTTGCAATCATGTTATATTATTACGTACGTACTATATAAATAATAGGAAAATCATAGAATGAAAATCTTGAGATGTTGAAATATGAAATGCAAAAATGACAGTCAAAACAAGCTTTAAAAAGAAAAAATTGTATTATTGTACAAAGTGGAGTTGTCCAAGAGGTTACAAAAATGCTAAAACCAGTAAGATTTAAGATTTTCCTATTATGTTCTATGTTTTACTTAGACAGATTCTCATGTTAGATCAAGTTTGTATATAAATTAAATCTATTTTTTAAAAAATATCTACAAGAATTAAATAAATATGTTAAATTCAAACTTTTTAAAAATAAAAAGAATAAGAAGAAGCGAGACATAAATTTACCAAAACTTGTGAATAATTTACTCCAACTTATAAATTAGCTTTATCTAGAGATATTTCATTCCATTGCTATAACTAAAATTAAAGATGACGAACATGAATGTTTTTGGATTATGACGCCAACCATAAAATTCATGCTATTAAAGCAGGTGTCTAATCCCAACAATATATAACAGCAATAATGTTAACAAGTTGTGGTCTTTACCACCAATGTAGTCAATGTTTAACAATTATCAAGATTTTCCTTAATTTGACTTATTAAAATAAGATTCTTCAAAAGGCAATGGTATTAATCACACGGCAGATCCAAAACTTTAAAAAAGAAAACTACACATCATGAAAAAATCCATGCAAAATTTCTCATTTCTCAATTCACTCAATTCACTAGTAAAAGATGGCGTTTTTAATTCATCACATGCTTCGATTTAGTGAAAATTGAAGCATATGAAAACGCAATAGTATTTATGTAGATAATGTGAAGTTTTATATTTTGGTTCAAAAAGAACCGAAGCGTAAGACCTTTATTGCCTCGATTCTACGAGTAATCGATGTTTATATTTCTGTTCAAAGCACTTGTCTCATCTGTAAATTAGACTTTTCGTTTGTTACCTTTTTGAGAAAGGATCTATTGTCTTGGTTTGATTGGCAATCGATGCCTATAACTGATCATATTACCTCAGTTAATGCCTAATACTTTGAAAAAAATAAAAATAAAAAAAGCAAAAACCTTATTGTTTTGGTTACCTTTGAACCAAGACAAAATTTTATCCTTTTTTGCCTCGGTTTACAACTGAGACGAAAAGGAATAATTTTTTTGCCTCATTTATATATGTTTCAGTTCAGAAACCATGGTTTATGAATAAAAATAACCGTTTTCATTTTCCCTAATTATACTAGTGTCATGTTTAGCAATTCCTACCTAAACATTTCATTCATATTCAATCAATCTATTACTTTGTCATCCACCCGATTGATGGTGAACCCTAGCATTCATATAAAATATATATTATACGAACCATAATATTCTTTCCTTTCAATTTTTCTTATCTATGATTGTGGTGATAGTTGTTTGCCCCTCAGATTTTCTTTTAGAATATATGGTTTAATTATAGAATAGATATATGGTTTAAGTTATTGAAAGAAAAACAATAATTTCTTACTATTTTTGTATCCATCACACCCAAAGTGTAGTTAGCAAGGTGATTTTGATAGAATTATAAATAATTAGCAAGGCATACAAAATTAGTTTCTGTAGCGTCAAAAAACAGACAAAGTTACGTATGCAAAGGAGATGAATATAATGTTGCAGAAGCTGTGTTTCCCAGCAACCCATCATCCACCACGTGTTCTACTTCATAAAAAATGGTTTTAAAATAATAAATACTAGCTTTTCTATATTATTATATTAAAAAAATATAAATTAATTTTAACTTTGAAATTATTTGTTTCTAAAAAGTTATCATCCTTTTAAACGGTTGTTGTCTGAATTATTTATTCTCTATTGATGTATTATTCAAACATTAAGATAATGTTCAAACCAATATATTGTCACTCGACTTACAGACATGCTTAAATGAGAAGATTTATCAGATGAAGTTATGTAAAATTTTCACTAAAAGAGTGTTTTCTTGTTTATTTTATAATTGAGTAATTGAAATTTAATTCTCTATTATTAGTTGTTTTAGGTTAAACATTGATTGTTGCATCATACGAATGATATAGCATTTTAGAATATTGTTATATTATATCAGAAGTGATAAATTGTAATGCTAATTAGATATTATGACGTGTTATAAGATACATAACTTTTGATTGAAAACATTTTGGTTATGAAACGAAAATCATAATTCATAAATTTATATGTTTTGTAATACTTCAAAATTATAGATTTGTGATTACATCACCTACTATTACTATGGGTTTATAGCCGACGGATCAGGTACAATGACATACTTGTTTGAAAGGACTGAGCGGGTGACGTGCAGAAAAGAATCTCACAGTCGCTCAATCCGACTACAGTTAAGCGAGTTAAAGTGCAATTAATATTACAATGATTACATAAGTGGTTAATATCTTCATTAATGATCATTAATAAGTAAATTAATTGGTCAGATTCTTATGAACTCAGGTTTAATTTTGAGGTAAGCACACATTATTCATCATTGAATTACTTTTGACTTCCAAAAAACAATTTGACTTGAACGTCGGGGTGCATATCACCTCCTATATATTGATCGGTCACACAAAACGGAAAGCAAAACATCACACAGGCATCATTCTCGTCCCATTACAGCAAAACAAGCACCATCTCCATCTGAACATTGCACTTTGCCTCTCCTATATCTGTCTTTAGTCCAATGAAAGAGGTTTAACTTCTTTTCATTATTTTCTTTTTTCTATTAGATTAATTTTCTTCTTCTTCGGTCATCAACATTGTTTTCTTTTTAAATCCCAATATGCATTTGTCATCTTGCACCAAAATATAATGTTGCATGATTGGTTTCCGTCGGTTTTTTTCCCTTAAGGTAGGGTGTAGTATATTATTAGGATTTAGGGAAAAAACTTTACAAGTTTCGTTTCATATGGCCATAAAGGAAATAAGGAAGAAACTAATAGAAAAGAAGTTGCCTTATTATTTTTAGACAAAGTAAATTTGATAAAATTTGTCTTTAATCTTTTTTCTGTATTCTTTTTATTGTTCTTTAATTAACATGTCAATTCGAGTGGGAAAGGAAATTAGAAAAATTTAGAAAGAATTTTTACAAAATAAGGCACTGAGAAAAAGGAAGGAAGAAAAGGTGTAGAAACAATGAAGTCAGCCTATGATAGTTTTTGGAATACCAAAGATATTACTATATTATTAATGCCTAGCATGAAGACTGGAAAAAAAAAATCATAAGCAATTTGTTCTTTATTATAAGCAAAAAGTATAGGTTAGAATATTTTTTTACCCCAAAAAAGTAAAGTACACCATCCAACAATATAACATGTGTATCCTCATATCCATCAAAGGTTCCTTTATTACTTCTACCAAAACCTACAAAAATACATGTACATAAAACAAATAGGTATTGTTTTGTTTTATTATTGCACCTTCCTATGTGTAGGAAGCAAGCATACTTTAGCCATATTTCAATATCAAAATGATTCCCTGTTTTTGGGCCGCAGGCCCAGACCATAATAGAGCATGTTATTTTTCAACTTATAAAGCTTATGAACGAAAGGTAAAATATCTTATCTTAGATAAATTCGATAATTATTGGACATAATTCACTTGATGGAGTTATATTGTTTCTTGGTTTTTGAAAATCAAACTAAAATACTGCGAAACTTATCATAAAGAAGGTATTACTACAGCAGCTTCAAATAGAGATGATATTATATGCTTACTTATTGTTACTGATAAAATAAATTGTATTATTGCCGATTTTTCAATCTATAATGATTCTGCTCATTTTTACTCTCTCTATGTAAACGTTATCTTTGATTAGTTAAGTAAACTTTATTTTTTTTTTTTAATTATAAACAGATATGCATAATGAATGTTGTTTATCTCAAAAGAAAATATTCCATTTAGAAATTTAGCCTTAATCACATTTTAAAGATGTTTTAGGATAAATTATCATTTGAGTCGTACGTAAATAACTTAATATTAGAAAGAAGTGAATTTTTGATTTAGCTATTTAATGAATAAAATAGTCATAATTATACACTAGTACACAATTTAACTTAATCAGGAATTAGTTTTTAAACTTTATATATAAATACCAAATTAATAAAAATATATATACAAATTAATTTTAAATATCCTAATTCATATAATAAAACACTTAACATACTTACACACTTAACATCCTTGCTCTCTCAAGAGATATATACTCATTAACTAAACACTTGACTCACTCAATGATTACTTCCTATTGAGTTTTATGAATTTTGGAATTTCAAATTTTGTTTATTGGCTTGTCTTGCAAAGCTCTCAACAAATTTTAACCCTGCAAGACCGTACTTATTAAGTGATCCAAAATCACTCTTATACTTTCTAATTTGTTATTGTAAAATTTGTTGTATTCGTGGTTTATTTTCACTATTTTCCAACTAATCATATTATTAGAATGGAAAATGATATTTTAACACCATTTTTTGACACTATTTTGACACTGCATATGTGTCAAAATGTGATTGGACGATTTCAAATTAAAAAAGTTAAGGCAGGGATATATTTGGAAGAGAAAAACCAAAGTTTGTTTTTTTAATTTGAAATTGTCCAATCACATTTTGACACGTGTGCAGTGTCAAAATGATATCAAAAATTTGTGTCAAAAATATATTTTCCTATTATAAGGAAAATGATATTTTAACACCATTTCATATTTAAAATAGCATTATCATAAATATATCCTTAGATCATATAATTAATAAACCCTAAACAAACTTATCTTTTATTATTTACATTGAATTGTATACTTTTTATTTAATATGCAAAGAATTTAGTTATATGTCTCTAACAATCACTCTCAAACTTTTCTAGGTAGGGATCTATCAAGATAAAAATATTAAACAAATTTAAAAACAGAAAATATAGCTTGTAAAAGATATTTTACAAGTTTGTAGAGACTTTTTTTAATGTATATGAGGTGTTTAAGACTTTAGTCAACAGAAATCATGTTAGGTGAATACATACTAGTCATTAATTAAGAATTTTGGGATATTATATAAACTATATCGAAATATAGTGTTTAATTTACATATAAATTAGTTTTAATTTCTGAAAAAAAAAATATTTATTTACTTAACTGTATTCATTAAAAATTTATCAAAATGTATTTGTAAGAACCTAAATATATGTGCGCACATCTGTTTTCCAGTTGGTACATTTTAGTAATGTGTATCGGGTTTCAATAGATAAAAATTATCCTTATATATCATGAATTCTAAGTTTTAAGGTTAAGGGTATTTTAATAATTTTCATTCTCAAAATTAAAAAAATAAAAAAAGAAACCCCCAAACTCTTATCCACCTCTCTCATTCCTCTCAACCCTTTCTTTTTCATCTCTTCCACTCCAACATTTTCTTTGTCATCCCTATTCTAGCCCTAATTGAAAAAAATCAGAAACACGTGACTTATTGTAATAATTTTCATTCTCAAAACTAAAAAAAGAAATCTCAAACCCTTACTCATTCCTCTCAACCCTTTCTCCTTCATCTCTCTCTCAAACATTTTCTCTGTCATCTCTACACTAGCCCCAACTAAAAAAACACTCATTATTAAACGATTTACTTTTGTAAAGAGTTGAGTCATTGACATATTCACCTTCCGAAAAAAGTTCATTCAAAATCTTTTTAATTTCATTATCTTCACTATATATATTACAGCCGACGGGCACAACTTGCACCAAGACTTATGACCATCATTCCTTTACATTTTGAGACTACTATGTAACATTGCTCCGTGGCCATTTAATTTTTTGGTAGAAATTCATTAACTTTTTTCCTTTACTAAAGAAAAAACAAATTAAAATACAATAAAATTCTCAACGATAAAATCAAACAATAAAAATTCTAAATCTAGAAATTTTATTTAAAATTATATAAAGAAAAAATTAGGTGCTTTAATTTTTTTATTTATATAAGTATTTTTTTCTCTAACCATTTTATTTAATAATGAATGTTTTTCTAGTTGGAGCTAGTGCAGAGATGACAGAGAAAATAGGTTAGAGTAAGAGAGATGAAGGAGAAAGGGTTGAGAGGAATGAAGGGGGTGAGTAAGGGTTTGTGATTTCTTTTTTTAGTTTTGAGAATGAAAATTATTAAAATAAGGCCTGATTTTTTTCAATTGGGGCTAGAGTAGGGATGACAGAGAAAAGGTTAGAGTGAAAGAGATGAAAGAGAAAGGGTTGAGAGGAATGAGAGAGGTGGGTAGGATTTGGGTTTTTTTATTTTATTTTTTTTAATTTTGAGAATGAAAATTATTAAAATACCCTTAACTTTAAAACTTAGAATTCATTATATAAGGGTGTTTTTGTCTACTGAAACCCGGTACATATTGCTAAAATGTACCAACTGAAAAACAGGCGTACGCAAGTTAGCAAACCCCTATATATATATATATATATATATATATATATATATATATATATNAACTGAAAAACAGGCGTACGCAAGTTAGCAAACCCCTATATATATATATATATATATATATATATATATATATATATATATATATATATATATATTAAAAGAGAATGGGATGAATACGGTATTAAGGTAAAAGAGAGGAGCCAATTATTAAAAAAAAATCAATTTTAATATTTCTGTTAAACTTTCTAAAAAGTTAAACTCATTCTCTCAAGAATAATCTTCTCTTTAGAACTCCAACCCTCATTCCTCTGTCTTCTCTCTACCAAATCTTTAAACTGAATCGTTGCATTTTCATTTAGGTGGCGTCCACGCGTTCTTGGAGTCGAGAGCTTTGACTTGAACCGATTAGATTGTTGCTCTTCAGTTGGTAAGTTGTTTCCCCCTTTCTTCATGCTTCTAGAGTTTTGAGCATGCAACGATTCAGTTGTGTATGTGATCTTTTAGTGTCTTTTTCCATCTTTTAGCTCAAACTAGTTTTAAGGGGGCTGTTCTTTATCGCCAAAATGGTGATCAGTAGGGTCTATGGTGTTCTTCGCTGTGTGAGGCACTGTTACAGCGTTACAATGAGTTGTATTGTGGAGTTTTCCAGGTAAAGGGAGCTTACTTTGCTATGTTGGGTTGTTGTAACCAATGTTTGAGTCTTTTGAATATTATTGATATAATGACCATGGTTGGTCATACGTGTGTATAATGCAGTACCGTTTATATGTATTGGTTGTTCTTGGTGTGTTTTTGATAACGGTTGATTTTACGTGTTTGTGTGTGTATATTTTGTGAACAAATCAACTCCTTCATAGCTTTTACCTTGTTTTATCCTCACATTTAGTGTGTTTTATAGTTTTCCTGTGTTTATTTAGTATATGCTTGTTTTTACCTCTAATCTCTATGTTTTAGTGTGTGAAATAAAGGAATAGGAAGCAATTCTAGTGGAGGAAAACAAGCAAGAACTCAAGGGAACATGTTTTGGGACAATAAAAGATCAATCTGAAGCAAATACCCATTTTGGACGCCTTTGGAAGCGCACAAGAACTTGAATTGTAGAAATGNTGAAGNTGCNCTGGCGNTGAGCGGTACATTTCCAGCGCTGAGCGCCAGAGTTCAGTGATTGTAGCGCTGAGCGCCACTTTCCCAGCGCTGAGCGCCAGAGTTGCAGAGTTTCCAGAGAATTTCTGCGCTGGGCGCCAGGAAGCCGCGCTGGGCGCAAAAATTCACTGATGTGTCAAAAATGGGTTATTTAAACATGGGTCTCGCGATTTTTGGGAGACTTCTCCTCCTACACTTCATTCTTCACCTAGAGAGACTGGGAGAGGCCCTTGGAGGCTGTTTGGGGTGTTGGGAAACTCTTCCACTCCTCCTTGGGTCTTCAAGCTTCTTCAATGGTGATTTTGCCCCTTTTGGGTTGAGGAAGAAGATGGGTCACAGATTGGAGATGGAGATGCGAAGGGGAGGCGCAAATGGAGCATGGAGCAGCTGCCAAGAACCTTGGGAAAGGCTTTGCATCTTCTCTTTGGTTCCAATTTCTTTCCTATCTCTCCAATATTGTGAACCCTAAGTTCTCCTCCATGGAGAGTTTTTCCTATTTGTTGAGATTAGATGTAATAAACTGAATCTTGTGTATTTTGTGATGTTAATACATATGCTTTTCCATTTCAATGTTAGTATTTGATTTCTATGCTTAATGCTTGTTGTGGCTTGATCACCCATGGCTTGAATTTTGGTTCTTGATATATTGGAAAATATGACTTGAACTTAGAACTGAAATTGAACACTTAATTGGTGGAATTGAGTTGTTTGTAAATGCATGAGAATGAAGTGGATGAACTCTAGTCTTGACAAATTGTAAATACACTATGTTAAATTCCTTGCACACCAACTGTTTGATAAAAATACCAAAAAGAGTTTCTTGTGTTTTTGTGTACTTTGATGTCTAATTGAGTTATGAAAGGAAGAATTGTCATGTGTTGCACAAGTCTCTTGGGAAAACGATACCTGGTCTTATCAGTTTTATTACTTGAACGATTTGGTACACTTGCCAATGAGCTAACAGTTTTCCTAGTACTATTTTCTGTTCTATGTTTATCGGACATGAAGTATGGATAGCATTAGGTTTGTGGTCCGTGAAGATAGAATGTGTTTCGCGGCTTCTATTATGGAACAATGCTTATATTTGGGTGCTTGAAAAAGGAAAGAGAGATGGAGAGTAAGTGTGACTTGAAATAGGCATGGTGAAATGCGGTTGTTGTCTCTGTTATATAGATGTCGTAATATATTAGTTTACCTTTGTTGAATCTTTTTGATGGCCAAAGGAACGAGTGCAGAGGTGAGATAATCTTATGGGTGACAAGGTTGCATGGTATAGAGTTTTTAAATGAGTGTTTTAGTTGAAAGACATTGAAACTTTGGTGCATGGATTGTGAGTATCCTACTGCACGAGGATTATATAAAGAAAACGTTAACTTGTGGTTTTGGGTGACAGGGGTAAGATTTATGGCTTTTAAAAGAATGGGTTCATGTATATATAAGTGTGAGGTAGTAACACTAAGTGTCTAATAAAGAAGTGAAATGGCTTTTGAAGGTAGGACTACGAGAGATTTACAGTTGATGGAAAGTAAGTTAATAGAGCCAGGTTTAAGAAATTGGACCACTGTAATAAATAAATACAAATTATTTTATTGGTGCAACAAAAGTTTCGATGTGTTACGGTAGGATTTCTTTTGGTTTTAGGTTAATGTATATTATATAATATATTATACTATATGATATATTATATCTTATACGTATTCAGTTTTAGTAGTTTTTTTTACTATATAATAATATATTATATAAAGTTTGTCATAATCTGTTATTTAATTGGAATTCTTCAAATATTATTTTATAATATTAGTTTAGAAGATATATTGTGATTATGTTTTAGAGAATTTAATTAGAAATTGAACAAACTATAAAAGTATAAAATAATTAAAGTAAATAGTTTTAACTTTAGATAACTTATTTAATGTTAATTAAATGGTGATTTAAATTTTATGATGATATTGTGTATTTAATTTAATTAATTTTATCTGTGAAGATGTATTATTTTACAAGAAATTGTAGAGGTTTGTGGTGTAATTGAGATAACATGACAGTATTGTCTATTTGAGATGCTTTTCGGTTTGGTGTTATGTTGTATGATTGACATAGTGTCATGTATGTTTATATATTTGAATTGTGGGGCTTGAAAGAATATGACTGTGAATTAGAATGATGTAATTGAGTATGATTTGGAAATCTTAGGGTGAGATGGTTGGAAGTGGTTGTAGAGGTTGTGTTGTTGTCTTGTATAAATGTATGGAGCTTTGAAATGGTAAGTCTATCCCTACACTCTAAGCATTGTTCATCCTCAAATAGAGAAGAACGATGTGAGTGGTGAGAGTGGAAGAAGGTCCTCGTCTATAGTCTTAGAGTTTAGCTATAGACTGGTATGAGGATTTACCTTGCATAGTGTCGGGGAGGGTCAACTGAACTATGCAAGTGCAAAGACTATCAATAGTTTGACAGTTATACAAATTCGGATGAGTCGCGTTGAGTACTTGATGCATGGTCAGAATTGTATGTCTTTAACCGTTTACTTTATATATAACTAAACATGATGAAGTTGATTGATTTGTGCTATATGTATATTGTTTGTTTACATAGCTCATCCTTGCTTATGTGTTGTGTGTTGCTTGTGTACGTTTTTCCTTTGTGATGATCATCCACTTGGATGTGAGCAGATGTTGAGGAGGTACCCCTGGAGCAAGCAAGTCCTGGAGGTAGACGATGTTGCAGCTTAGTTCTTCTTAGGATTTTCATATTTCAGTTTATGTCATTTTGAAATACTTTAATTGTAGAAGTTTTAAATTATGATGCACATTAGATACTTAACTACAAATCATGCTCTAAGTGTTCTCTTTTATTTAAGTGATAATGCCTATATTATATGATCTTGTTTCTATATAATTGGGATGTCACATACTTTGAACTAAACTTTGTAAATTTTTTTTAATTGTGTACCATCCCTCTTAATTAAGTTCATAGTACACTTTCTACATACACCCATTTTCAGTGTGTAATTAACATGACTCAATATTAATGTTTATTGATAATTCCTATTTTTTTCTTTATTTTTTCACTGTAATAGAATTTAAATTACGATTCTATATAATATTATTACTCTTCTAAGAACAAAGGAGAAATTATAATGATTATATAAATAAATTATTTATCGTATAATTTTTATTACTTAATACGTCACTTGTTAATTAATAAAGAAGATAATATATTTTAAATTTAAATTGAAATATATGATATAAATATATTAAGATAGTTAGTAGATTACTAGAAAGTTCGGTGGAGTAAATAACATTAAATGACTTAGGTGACTCAAAACAAACTTTGGTTTGTGTCTAAGTTAATAGTTTCTTATATTTTTTCAGAGTTTAAATATGTTTTTCCTTTCAAATATGGTTATAATTTTGGCTCTCTGACGTTTTCATTTTTATAATTTTGATCCATATTAACTTGTGTCTCTAAAATAATTCAATTTTAGTTGTTGCCCTTATTATAATTATGTATATTCAGTGTCCGTCCAATAATTTTTTAAACCACTAATGTAGAATATAAAAAAATTGTTATAGGAAATTAAAAGTATTTTCCTATAATATCTTAAAATAAAATTTTATACAAGAAGAAAAAAAAACTGGTTATCAAAAGTAAATATAATATATGTCGACCTATATCTAGTACAACATATATCTAATATATCATCGATACATATGTTTTAAAAATAATAGAATATGATACTTTATATATATGAAAATATACAATAATTTTTTAAAACATGATAAATATATATAATTATGATCGTATGAATCCAAAATTAAAATCATATATATATTAAAATTATTAATATAAAAAATTATAAATTATTGTTATAACAAAAATATTATTATTTTATAACTTAAACATTTTATTAATATTAGATTATTAGATATTTTAAATTGATATCTTATCTTTTATCTTTCATCTTTAATTTGTTTGTTATTATTCCTTATTTGTATTTTTAACTCAGTCTATATTTTTTCTATTATAAATATAATATTTTATGTGTACTCAACACAAGAAAAGATTAATCTCATATACAAATTTTACTATATTAAACAATATTTATAATTATGTCACCGTGTCACTTATTATGTCAGGTGGATTATAACCGACATAATAAGTTGTCATAGGAAACTATTTTTACATTAGTGTCAAGATGAACCAAGTATTGTATGGTATTTAACTTTGCCATTTTTACCTAATGTAAGACTACTTATAAGTAAATCCCTTTCATATGATATGTTTTCCTCAAGTGTAGAATAACATCTACTTAAACTATAATTGTTGAGATGTTATTAATGGTCTAAGTAAGTTACAAAGACAAATTTAGGACTATGATATTGTTCATTGACATGTTTTTTAGAGTATTATTAAAAAAATATTATATATATGATATAAGTTAAACATATAAAAAAATCGACATCACTTTTATTCAAAATCTTAAGATATTAAATTTAAAATTTTCTTTATATAATATTTAATTGTGAGTTTTATCTTATATAAAACTTAAACTTATATTTAAATTATATCTACATTGTATCAAACCAAACATAATATTACTCTTTGATAATTGTTATTTCATATTATGAGTTAATCACTCTAATATCACAATTGTCATAATCTACTTTTAACATTCTACACCAATCATCTTTTATTTTAAACCACTGTTTTATATCTTCAATGTCATAAAAGATCACATAATACGTATAAAAACTTATTAAATGTGATACAAAGCCATTTAATTCCAAGTTAAAGGAGAGAATAAGCTATTAAGATAGTGAGGAATGTCTCATCGTGAGTTGTTTTCACTCGAGTATCATTCCTCCAAGTGGATATATAATTGTTTCAGACGTGTTAGTGTTGCTTAACTGAAAAAAGTTACTCATTGTTAGAAGATAAGTAATTGATATTATTTTTGTCTCACTCAAACTATCACTTAGGTTTTATTTACTTGGGTGGATTTGAAGGAAAGTAATTAAATGGATTTGAAAATAATTTATTTTTGTTTATTTGAGTAAATTTGGAAGTAAATGAGAATG
The DNA here is from genome assembly GCF_000741045.1 of Vigna radiata var. radiata. Taxonomy (NCBI): domain Eukaryota; kingdom Viridiplantae; phylum Streptophyta; class Magnoliopsida; order Fabales; family Fabaceae; genus Vigna; species Vigna radiata. The sequence goes on along the minus strand of NC_028354.1, from coordinate 17,234,824 downwards.
AATTTCGAAATAAAGTTTGTGAAAATTAGTGTAGGATTTAATTTATATGACAGATTAAAAAACTTACTTCAAAATTCAATCTCACTTATCTCCAAATCTATTCAAATAAACAACAACAAAAATTTATCTTTAAATCCTCTTAAATCCTCCCAATTACTCTTCCTCCAATCTACTCAAGTGAATAAGACCTTAAACACTTAAGCATTGAGTATGATTGTTTCAATATGTCATTTAAGAGATGTATCCCTAACAAAGTATTAAATGTCACTGCTTAAATTATTTAAATAATTTATGGTTTCTTCTACTGGTCTATCGTGGATTTATCACGAACTAACAGTTTCCAATCACAAAATTCTTAAAAAAAAAAAAAATCTAGAAAGAAGAACGTGGATTCATCCCATATTTGGCAAGAAATTATTATTATTAATTTCTACTTACATACACTTTCTCTAAAACCCGTGATCATGTCTCCTTTGTCATCACCTTCTCTGTCTTTTCTTTTTCATGACACAGGTTTTCGGCATTCCCAGGCTCCGTTTGAAGCTAAATTATTTAAGTATATATTATTTATATTTATATCTAAGGTTTAGTTTATCATTCGAATTAAAATAATATTAAACAATTAATAAAAAATTGTATTTACACAGATAAAAACAATTATATTGTACAATTATTTTAATTGGCTCTATTATTTTTGTGATCAAGTACAAAGATAATAATATTTTTTAAATTTATAACATTAATATTTTAAGATATAACGAAAATAAAATAAAAAGACAGAAATTATAATTGTTATTATTAAGTAGAGTAAGGTGTGAAAAGTTGACGAATTGGTACCTTTTCTGTGTAGCTAATTTGTATTGTTATTGGGTTTGAACCGACCAAAGTCGTCATTTCCTTGTAACAACGATTCTATGCGTGAAACCAAAGTCACGCACGAAACACGGTTTCAAGAAACAGTGTGTGCAACAATAATATTATTAATATTAAAAAAATGATATTTTAACATCAATTTTTGACACCATTTTAACATTACACATGTGTCAAAATGTGATTGGACGATTTCAAATTAAGAAAAACTGATATAAAGGCATATTTGAAAGAGAAAAACCAATTTTTTTTTAATTTAAAATCGTCCAACCACATTTTGACACGTATGCAGTGTCAAAATAATGTCAAAAAATTTGTTAAAATATAATTTTCCTTAATATTATTAGTTAAATATTTCATTCAGAGAAAAAAAAAAACAAATATATCAAATTTCATGGCATAGTTAGAGCAACTTGTGACAGTCTTGTGTTTTGATTTGAGTTTTTTCTTTATAAAAAAAACAAATATAATGAATTACGTTTAAGCTTCAATTCATTAGGATTTTAATTGGTCAGATTTAATGTTTTATCATTTTAAATTAAATATGGCCGTAATCTTAACGACATCATTGTTAATGGTGTTTAAATTTTGACTTTAAAAAATAGATGTAAAATCTAACTGAATTGAATTTAGTCCGGAAGGGTTTACCAATTATATATAAAAGGATTTAAATTAGACAACTAACGAATATTTATTCATTTAAAACTTATTTCTCTAAATTTCTTTAAGATCGTGATAAATATATTCATCATTTTCTAGATTTCATTTTACAATTTTGAAAACAATCAAATTTAAGTTAAGATCAACTTTTTTTTTTATAAAAAAAGTTATTTTCTTTCTTTTCCTTTAAAAAGACAATCTTTATGTTATTTTGTATGCATAAAAGACTGGATTTGTGATTTCATGCGATTTAATAATATTAATGAGAAATCTAATGTTGATTGGGAAAAAAATTAGCTTACGTCGATGGAAAAGTTCTCAAAATTAATTTTAAGCAATACATTCACAAAAATAAATCACATCCATCTTAGTTTAAATAATTATAATTAACATTAATTAAAAACACTTTCATTTATTAAAAAAGATTTTGCCAATATCAATTAAATTTATTTAATGAACCGTAATAAAAGAAAATTAATTAAGTTTGACTAAAAAATATTATCAATAATGATATTTTAAATCATTAATAATTATTTTTTATTTTTATATTTCTTTTTAATTTAGTTGTAAATTAAATATTTTATCTAAATAAAAAAATTCAAATTCAATAAATTTAAATTGTCTTACTTAAACAAAATATTAAAAAAAACAATTTAAAATGAGATTAATTTAAATTCAATATATTTAAAGGGCTGAAATTGCCTATTTATTTAAACAGGTACGTCTACAACTTCCAAAACATAACACCCAATTAATGCAATTAAACTTAATAAAGCATGGATTAAACTATACACACAAAACATAAAGAAATAATACAAGACTTGCAAAATGAAATATTTAAGAGAATATAATGGAAATCACCTACAATTAATATTTATTACATTCAACCTTAATGTATTATACATGGGTCAGACAATCATAGAACAAATATGGGTTAAAGGAAAGTGGTTCACGTTTACTATTTATTACTGATCTAAAATTATTGTATGGACTATCTATTAAGCATCGGAGAATCTTTGACAGGTGCAATTCCGGACAGAAAAGCGAAGAAGGAGAGCAAAGAACAAAATCAAATGACGTTGAAGAGAAAATTGTGAAAGTATTTAGAATGGTTTCACCTTGCAATCAAAACACTTAACAAATGAATGAAAGTTGGCTACTCTAAGACATTTGGAGCACAAAAAGTGGTCAAGAAATTAAAAAACAAAATGATAAAAAAAAAAAAAAACTTTCTCCTAACTCTTCATGTCATTAGAGACATCCCACAATTTTTATCTAAGATTTTTAGTTCATAACAAAACTTATCTAAAATATTCATTTATCATGTTGTTTGATGTTGATAATATGTTACTTAGTTAGAAACACTTTCTTAATTAGATTCTTAACTTATGGAAACACTTTCTTAATTAGATTCTTAACTTATAAAATTAATGATAATTAACAATTGGAATAACAATACAAAATATATATTAATTTAGTAAAAATTTAATGATTTTGTTAAAAAAAATTTATCATTTCCTTCCATTGACTTGATGTCAACCTATTTTAAAACAAAATTAATAAAAACAATCAATAATGAAAATAGTCAAAAATAACTTTTTTTATTTTGGAACTTACTTTTCACTTAATTAAGTATATAAATACAAAATTCTCACTAACACATATTATATGTGTTTAAGAGCAGGAAAGGTATCACATAGCTCCTTATTCTTGTATTGTTATGTGTCTACCATGATAATATCTATCAACACAACATGTAAAAAAAAAAAAAAGATAATGCAATATGATTCAAAACTAAAAATATTAATCTGATTTTGTATGTATAAGAAAACAAAAAATTGAAAATATTCCGTTAATGAACATTGAAGTCACATTTTAGATAAGTAATGACTTAAACCTAAACCTCTAACACGTTCAATGTTTTTGGTTTATAAAAGCATAAGCTAAGAAATTAGTACTTGATATATTTCCTTTGATGGAAATGATGATGACGTTGATACATATACTTGAATTTTTTCTTACAAAGAATACAAGAAAAAACTAATTTAAGTAACATGAATTATAGACTTTATTAGAATTGAACATACACCAACTTTCCTACTTCATCACTTCATTAGGATTTTTATATGTAATTATCCATATCTTTTTCGTATTAATCTTTTGGTTCCTATAAAATTAAAGAAAAAGTATATGACACATAAAATAACACATCAAAAAATAAATTTCATTCGAAAACATGTATTTATCGTCACAATTTCATCCTTTTTTTCTTGCAAAGTTCTTATAGTTTGCTTTGCCATATTCTTTTTATTTTTAAGAACACGCCCTAAATGATGAACATATAAAATTAATAATTTTGAATGATGTAAATGAGAAAATAAGTTTCAAATTTTACCATTATTTTTTAATTTAGTCAATAATCCATAAAAGAAGTTTAACAATACATATATCTATTCTTTCTCGAAACATTGTGATCAATTCACTCTAGTATTTACTTTATCATTCTTTTATGTTATTTTTTTTATCAGTGAATTTAATTGCAACAAAATAAAAACTAAAAAAACTTTAAATATACTAATATATATATATATATATATATATATATATATATATATATATATATATATATATATATATAATAGGTTCATATTTTTGGTATCCACTTTTTCTTTTATTTTTTCAATTTTATCTTTCAAGTGATTTTTTTTAAATTTAATAGTTTCTCAAACTTAACTATTTTTCAAAATTAAATAAATGAATAAAATTTAAAAATAAAATAAAAACTATTTACAATTACATTGTAAAAATTATTTATAATTATTTTCATAATTATAATTTTATTATTTTTATTATCATAAAAAAAATAAACATACGGTGCATGCTTTCACTAGTGTGTGTGTATAACAACCATAAATAAAAAAATAAAAAACTTAAAAAAAAAAAATAAAGAAAATTTTGACCTAGTCAAAATTGTTCTATAATCTACCATCTTATATATGTATGCTATAATTGAAGAAAAAATTTTCATAAATATAAATATAATCTACCATCTTATATATGTATTCTATAACATTTATAATTCGCAATTAATAAGTATTTATTATTTATTTAACTTACAATTTATCTTTTAAACTTCTGAAATACGTTTGTATTATTAATCACGATTAAATTTCTGAAATATGTTTGTATTATTAATCACGAAAACTATTTAAATATTAATTTTTACTATTATAAATAGAAATATATTTAATTTAAATAATTATTTTTAAAAACCTAATAAAATTATTTTATGAATTTTTTTAATATAGTTCATAATACATGAAAAAAGATACAATCACAATGAAAAAAAAAGGAAAAAGTTATTTTTCCCTAATATAACATACCTTCTTTTTTTTTTTCACGATTTCTATGTACATGGGTTTCTTGCTAACTGCATTCATTTATGTGCCTTAGGATTGCATAAATAAAGTCTTTATAGTATAAAAACATTTTCTATATCATCTATCATTTTCATATTTAAATGAAAATACTGTTATGTTTAATCTAACCTCACATTTTGGTTACGTTGAAAAGTTCAAAAATTAGTTTATCACTGTTTGGAATAAACAAATAATTAAATCAAAGACACGATAAGAAGGATAGAAATTATACTAAGTGATCCTATTTATATATTTTGTAATCAACACTCCAATATGAAACTGATTTAATCAAATTAATAAAAAAACTGAAAATAATTAGTCAAACCCTTATTTAATATATATTAAATAGTAATAAAGCTTTCTATTAATTAGCCTTAATGGCTGCCATCCTTTATATATATATATATATATATATATATATTCAAAGTTTCATGCAAAGAGAAATTAATTTATTTTTAAAACCAAAAAAGAAAATACTATACATTGGGAAGTCAAAAGTAGGCCTATTTTTGTGGGTAAATTTAAATATATTGTGAGAATTGTGCATTTCTATAACCAATGTCGACTATGGTCGTATTTTCTTAGCCACGCTTCTTTGACTTCTCTTCCATCAATTCAAGTTTACACTAACAATAAAAAGTGGTTAGAATTATGGATACCTTATAAATGTCAAAAACCATTTTGTATTCATAAACGTAACACTCAAGATATTAGAAGTAAAAAACACATTTAGTGACATTTAATATCAATTGAATTTAATTAAAATAATAACCATATCCTTCAATTACATTTAGTGTGTATTTATTTACACAAACGCATACATATAATCTTTAAAATTTATATGACAAATTTACAGTAATTTATGGATTATATGTAATAAGTTATTTTTATTAAATATCTATACAAAAATTCTATTATACATATAAGTTAGAATGATATAGATTAAATTCGTATATTCTCTCACCTATTAAATATATTTATCTAGCAGATATAATTTCAATTTTGGTACTGTAAAAATAATAAAATTATTATTTTATCATGACAACACCCGTTAATTATTTGTTAATGAAAGAATGTTAAATTTGGAAAAGATTAAAATGAAAATATTACAGAAATCAAAATAAAAACATACATAAGCATTATAGTACTCGCAAGAACATATATTAACATGGAAACTACAGAGTAAGACCCCAAATGGTAGTATATATTTTTGGTTTTTCCATTCTGTAGTGGAATGAGGCGTAAAATTTCAATTTGACACAACCTTTGATTTCTCTTCTGATCCGAACCAAATCATATAAAAGAGAAGTAGAAACAGACTCAGAATCATGGTAACAACGGCAATACAGAACCAGAATCCTTGGTTCTAAGCAACCCAACTCAAACACAAGTCGCTGACATGTTCTTTTCTCTCCACATCCTTATAATTAGGTAACACTTCACCCTCTGCTGAATCGGATTCGCATGTGAAAAACATCTTCCAGAGTTTGCACGTACATCTTTATCCCTGCGGGTGTAAAGTCTCATTCCTGTGCAAATTTTCAAAGTTAAAATCAGCGTTGCATGACTCTCCCCTGTTTTCATTTCCTCTGTTTTGCTTCAAAAGGAATGAACACGTTTGTGGAATGAGTTCACCCCCTCAATGAGATTTGGGTGAAAAGCCCACTTCCATTTATGTGATTATGGATTCTATGAAAGGTTTTCTTCACCGGAAATGGATCCTTTTGCGGAATATTTTTGGAAATTTCTCTCTTGGCTTTTGAATACTCTGTTTTGGGTCTTCACCAAAGTCTTCATGAGGTATTGTATTCTCAATTTTAGAATGTGAATTCTACCAACAGTTCAATAATTGATGGACCAATTGGCCATTTCATTTAATCTCTCTCTTTTCTCTTTTTTTTTTTCGGTTCCAGATTATGTTGTTCTGATTCTTCTAGAGCAATGAAACCGCTTTATTCTTCTCAGTTTTCATGTGACAATGAGCAAGCTGAGTCAATTCATTCTGAGTCTGAAAATTTTGGGTATCTAGCTGATGCTCTCTCACGTGAAAATGATCCAAATTATTCCGATGGTTGCCAGGAAGGAACGAAGTCCATTGAAAAACGTTGTTCCGAAACTCTTCGTGGCAGTGAGAATTTAGGATCCGAAGAAGATGAAACGACAAAGTTGGTTTTCAAATTTGAATACCAAAAGTGGAATTACAATTATGATGAAGAATTCAGAGGAGGGTACGATGAAAGTAGTGATTTTGTGAAGGGGGGTGATGCTGTTTCTGCCAGCACCACCAATAAGTATGAGTTCATGTCAGGCAAGAGTTTCAGTCACTTCTTGGATGAACCTCAGGCTGGAAATTTCACTGTCAAAGAATGTTTTGTTCATTCAAACGAAGCCTTTAAATTGGAAAATCAAGTTAAATATGATTTTGGGTTATTGTTAAGGAATAATTTTATGCCAGAAAATTGTGAAGAAGGGGTTAGTGAAGAAAATCTCGACAATTTCACAGAAAAGAAGCTCAAAGCTGAGGAGTCTATAGAGCATCCTGTCGAGCCAATTGTTCGCAATTTTCTTTCGGAAGATGGATCTATTTGTTCAAGTTCCAACTCAGATTATATTATCAGTTCTTTGGGGGAAGGGTTTTTATCAGACACAGATTTTGGAAACACTTTGGAGTTTGAGACAGTGGAGAGCAATGCAGAAGAAAATGCAGTTTTAACAGAAGAGGATATGGACTTAGGGGATGAGAAAAGATATGAGAATTTGGATGTTGGATATGAGCCTGATGATTTCACCGAAGAGGATGAAGATGTAATGGATGAGCTTGGAAAGTTGGAAGAAGAATGCAGGCTAGAGGAGTCTTCAGGAAAAAGTTTTGAAGATAAAAATATCAATTCCAAGTTTCAACAATCAATGAAGCCCCATTCACAAACTTTAACAACTATTGATCTTGAGGATTCCAACCGGTTTGACACACTGTGGGAACATCAAGATTTGATAGAACAATTGAAGATGGAACTGAAGAAGGTCAGAGCCACTGGTCTGCCAACCATCCTTGAGGATTCTGAGTCTCCAAGGATAATGGAAGACTTAAAGCCATGGAAAATTGATGAAAAATTACAGCATGGTAACACCACAAACGAGCTTCCAAAATTCTACAGGAGTTATAGAGAACGAATGCGGAAATTCGACATCTTGAATTACCAAAAGATGTATGCTATAGGTCAGTATTTTTTGCATCGATTTACCTGAACTTTGATTTTCTTTTCTGCAGCTGTTTTTCCTTTTTATTTTTTAAATTTCTCTTTACTTGTTTGTTCAAAGTTAGTGTGCTTAGTGCATGAACAATTTCATTTAATTTAGATGGTCATCAAGACCTACCTCATCTAAATCATTAAAGTAGAGGTAACGACCCTTCAATTGGTTAGCTGGGCACTAGGAAATCATGAATTACCCAAATATACATAGCAGTTGAGTGAATAACTACACTAAGCTTTTCCTTGTCTAATAGCTCTATTAAGTATTTAACAATTTCAGATCGCATAAAGCTACCAAAAGCTACCAGCTCTTTTACATTTAACTAGATGATCACATCTACTTGGTTCATAAACATTAAATATGCAATTACTATTTTTCTGCCTAACAATTGGACATTTTCTTATTGTGGATAACTTTTACCTAATTTCCAAAAGAAACCAGTCCCTACAATGATCTAGCACTGACAGTAATGCTCCACGCAATGTTTCTATCGCCTTTTGTTTCTTATCTCTTTCTGTAAACAACTCTTACCATGCAAGACTACTAGTTAGGAAAGCATTCTCAGGGAAAGTTATGTTATACTTTTATAATCTTCATTACCCTTTGCATTACGCTTAACAGAGAAGATTCCAATCATATAGTCATAGCACATTCCTTAAGTTTCTTGGAAATTGTAGGTGTTTTGCAGTCAAAGGATCCACTCCAATCATTTTCAACCCGTAAAAACCCTTCACCAGCATTCACAAACATTATTCCACGCGGCTTTCGCCTTTCTAGACGAAAACAAATAGAAGCTGACCCAATGAAGAAGTTTGTAAGAGAATTATACAGTGACTTGGAAATGGTTTATGTGGGGCAATTGTGCCTTTCTTGGGAATTCCTTCAGTGGGAATATGAGAAGGCCTTGAAGCTATGGGAATCTGACCAATACGGGTTACTAAGATTCAACGAAGTAGCAGGAGAGTTTCAACAATTCCAAGTGCTTCTCCAAAGGTTTATAGAGAATGAACCTTTCCTCCATGGTCCACGAGTTCAAAACTATGCCAGGAATCGTTGTGCAATGCGCAATCTTCTTCAAGTTCCAGTAATAAGAGGTGAATTTTCTTTTCTTTTCTTTTTTTCAAATTAGAATGTGAATTCCTTTAGTGTCTTTATTCAAAATGGAATGTGGTGGTTACCTTTTTCATGTCCACTTTCTTATGTGGGGGGACCATATAAAGTTTCATACATGAGACAAAAAAGTTCCTCATGGTTTTAGAATCTTATTTGGACACAGAAGACAACGCCAGGGATAAAAGGAAATTCAGTAAAAGAGAAGCAGATAAAGATGCAATCACTAGTGACATGCTAGTGGAGATTTTGGAAGAATCCATCAGAACAATTTGGCGTTTTATAAGAGCTGATAAAGATGCATCTAGCTTGGCTCTAAAAGGTCTAAAAGAAAATCAAGTACAGCTCCAAGACCCTTCAAATTCAGAGCTTTTGGTGGAGATTAGAACAGATCTTCAAAAGGTAACTGACTAAAGCTTCGACAGTCACTTTCTTAATGTGAATTGCAATCAAGTTTGTTCTTTAAAGATTGCATTTTTTGCAGAAAGAGAAGAGATTGAGAGAGGTTTTGAGGAGTGGAAGCTGCATACTAAAGAAGTTCCAAAAGCATCATGAAGATGAGGCAGATCAAGTGCTTTACTTTTTCTCTCAAGTGGACATGAAATTGGTTTTGAGAGTGTTGAACATGTCAAGGATAACGACAGATCAACTAGCATGGTGTCGTAGTAAATTAAACAAGATCACTTTTATAAACCGAAGGATACGTGTAGAACCATCATTTTTACTTTTCCCTACTTGATACTTCTTTCACATTTACAATGTTATTATTGAAGTAGTAATGAATTTTTGCATATAACTTCAAAGTATTTCAATGATCCAATTCTTCAAGTGATCGTTTCCTAATAATTAACATATTATGTTATAAGCCCGCATTTGATTTTTATTAAACTTAGATAAAATTACTTTATCACAATAAAAAGGAAATAAAGGGAATATTTTATAAAAAAACAAAATTCCCATTTAATCCTCATGCTGTCTTTACATAAAATATTTTATTTTTTAATACAGATTTACAAAAATATAGTTTAATTACTATTGATTCATATGAATTTAGATTTTTTTTAATCAATAAATAGTATATAGATATTTATGTTCAAAATAAATAATATATAGATATTTATATTCAAATGGAACCAACTTACACTCGCATTTCTAAATTTGGTGCATCTTCTTTAATAATTTTCAAATGTACTGGATAAATAGTTTCTTAGACAGTGCATATTAAGCACTATCTATCATAAGATTTATTTCTGGCATTTTGATACCGAAGAGACCTGGATGTATATAAACTATTATTATTATTATTAAAATTAGGACATCTTAACGTTGTGTAGGAATGAAGCAATTTAAAAGAGTGATTTATTTATTTAGAGAATTTTATATTTTTTTTGAAGTAAAATAACTTGTTTCGATGAAGAAATTAAAAGAAAATTGAAATTGAAAATTTTAGTAAGGTATTTCAAATAATTAAAATAATAGAATTTGAAATTCACTCAAAAATAGAAGGAAATTAAAATTCTATAAGTTGTGAAAATTTTCATTAGTCAAGATGATAAAAGTTCACAAGTTCAAAAAGTTAACTCATATAGACTTTCATCCTAGATCAAGTCCTCTCAACATTTAGTTTGGATTGACTTAGCTAGACTTTATGTCTAAGACAACTTTTCTTGGCTTGAGACTTGATCTTTTAACTCTATCTTACTCAGCTTGATCTTTGGTTCGCATCGACTCTTTTTAACCTTTGTCTCAATTTGACTCATCTTGATGCTCTACTCGTCTTGATCTTTGACTCTTTGTCAAGTTCAACTTTTCCTGACCTTCAACTAGGGTTGACTAGTCTCAACCTCTAGCTAGGACCAATTAGTATCAATTTTTTATCAGTACCAACTAGTCTCGACCTTAACTAGATATTTGTCTGATTTGACTCAACTCAACCTTTCGCTCCAATTGACTTGGCTTGATACTTTGACTCGAACCGACTTAGCTCAATCTTCGACATTGAAGATCAAACCGATTCAATTCAAGATGAAGGATAAAAGAGCATTCTATGATCGAGGGTTTAGATGAGTTAACACCATAAAAAGGAAAAAATAATTTTAAATCAAAACTTATTGGTATGTCAAAAAATCTTACGTTACTTAATAATTCCAATAAAATATATTTTATTCATTTGCTTTAACTTACTAAAACATTTTATAAGAAGTACAATGTAATAAAATACATTAAAATAACTTTTATGATATTTATTTTAACAATATTTTGTCTAAAAAAATACATATAACAGAACATACATAAGAGAAAATAAGAAAGTCAGTAACTAAGCAATTTATAATACTTAGTAATGTTCAAACAAACACCTTAAACACAACAACTAAGGTAAAGATGAGAAAAATACTAATAATAGACAAAAATGAAAATTTATGCTAATGGAAGAAATTACAACACATTTTCCTTTACATTAAAGGAACTTCTCAAATATTATGAGAAGAAAAGATAGAAAAGAATGAGATTTTGGGGTATTTGTAAATAAAGCTTTGGGCTCGCTTTTATAAGGTGGGAAGAAGGCTCCAAGTAATGCTCCTTCCATTGTGGGACTTCTCATATTCTCTCACTTGAAGATTTTGATGAAACTAATCAAATCTTCAGACCATACTTTCCGTCATGCTACAATACTCCAATGTTTTTCACCCTTATTTACCATGAACCAATTAACCATTTCCACTACTTATGCAATGTCTGGTCTTGTACAAATCATAGCATACTTAAGGTTACCCATCATCAATGCATATGGTACTTGAGACATTTTTATCCTTTGTGTTTCACTGCTAGGATTTGCACTTGAGGATAACGTACAATTGATAAGAAATGTAGTAGAAATTGGCTTGCAATCTCGCATAGTGAAGCATCGTAAGATCTTCAGTAAGTACTTTTAACATCTCCCGATATGACGTCAGTCTCAAATTCGTCATGAAAGGCCGAAAAACACCGACGTTATACGATATTTTTGTACTAGTGAATAAACCTAACGTTGATCTTTTACTTGTAAAATGAGTAAGGGATAAATTTTGATCACTAACTTGCAAGATGCAAGTAAGCAATTTTATTAAGATTTTGTAAAATGTAACTATGAGTCAAATTTTTGAATCTGCATCCTTAAAATCTTTTTTGTTGGTCCTAAGTCCTTTATATCAAGTTCCTTAGCTATCTGCGCCTTCAATTTCTAGATTTAAGCGTTGTTGGGGTCTACCTCCAACATGTCATCCACATTAAATAATATGATAAAAATATTTTGTACGAATACTTGAACATCCTATTGTAATAAGTACAATGGTCTAAATTATGTCTACTTTAGTTGAGACTAATGAAGGAATCAAATTATCTTGTACAAACACTTGAACATTTGTTTTAAATCGTACATATATTTCTTCAACCTGCAAACTATGTTTTCTTGTTCTTGCATCTTTTCTAACATTAACTTTGTAGGTAGTGGAACCCCGATACCTCTTCACATTGTTATCATAACCCAAACACTTAAAATCTTTTCCCACTTTCAAGTTTTACTCGCGCTTTGGATTCCTTGAATATTGGTAACACATCTAACTTTCTCTTGATGAGGTACACTCACAATCTCCTAGAGTAATCATCAATCGGAGAAAAAATAGTTTGCCCCTCCTAGAGATAATCCCCATGATTTTCCTCATATTAGATTGAACCAAGTCTAATCTGTGTTTACTTCTGTTAGCGCTTTTAGAAATCTTCAATTTATATTCCTTGCTTATCACACAGTGCTTGCAAAAAGGTAAAGCAACCTCCTTGAGCCTAAGTAAGAGATTACGTTTTGTAAGAATTTGCAGACCTCACTCTAACATGTGTCCAAGTCCATGATGCCACATCAAAGCTTCTTCTTAACTTGTCGATGCAACAATTGCTTTTGTTTATTGCAACGTATCTCCGATAAGCATATATGAATTTGCCATGATTTTTTCTGCTTACATAACTACTAGATTTCCTCTCACCACCTTTAAGATTCCACCTTCAATGTGAACTTTGCCCAATAGACAGTAGATTCTTCTTCAAGTTGTTCAGGTGTCGTACCCCTTCAACTGTGCGAACAATATTGTCATACATTTTTATTTTGATAGTACCAACTGCATCAACTTCTAAGGCATGATTATTCTTGATGAATATGGATCCACTTGAGACAGGTTCATAAGTGTAAAACCAATCCCAATTTGAGGTCATATGCCAAGTTAACTTGAATCCCCTATCCACCTTTCATGTAGTCGTCTTCCATCAATAGAGCTAATTATCACTTTGTTCACCACTACATCTCCATCTTCCAAGGTACTCGTAAAACAACCTTGTGTGGTTGATGCTACAAAGTTCTTTCATCCATTCATCTAGTGCCAACAATCTTTCTTGAATGCCTCATCTTGTCACAACGGTAGCCTTTAAGATGCTTCTTGCTTTGAGACATTGATCTATCATGAGTCTAACTTCCACTAGATCCACATTCTTTGATCTACCTCTCATCATCCCCAAAACCTTTGCTTGCTTTGAACTTTCCACCATATTTACTTTGTTCTTTCGTCGAGACTCTTCTTCAAAAATAGCTCTGACAATATTCTCAAAATATTGTTAATTTTTATGTTGATGATGAGTTAATCATACAAATCGGGTAAACTCTGTAGTAGAAACTCTACATGTTCATTTTGAACTATGTTAAATTTTCCACTACAAATTGGACAAATAACGTATTCAAATTGTTGATGTGGTTGATCACTGATGTGGACTCACTCATTCGAAGAGTATATAGTTTTTTCTTCAAGAATATACTTGTGTGAAGTGACTTAACCTCATACAACTTGATGGGAGTATTCAAAATCTCATTCATTATAGTATTCTTCGTGATATTGGATAAAACTGCATTTGTCATTGTTAAGTGCAAATTTGCAATTATGTTTTAATTAATTTTTTTCTCGCTTTTGATCAATGATCTCTAAAGGTTTTTCCCTCAATTGTCACTAAACAATTGTCTTTCCTTAAAATTGCCTTTATCTTCATTTTCCACAATAAGAAATCGTTTCCATTGAATTTTTCTATCTCGTGTTTTGTTACCATAACTTAAAAAAATTGATTTATACACTTCTCACTTTGATACCCAAAAGACAAACAATACAAATAAACATAATTAAAGTAAAGATAAAAAGATATCAACAATATGTAAAAATAGAAATTTATACCAACAAAAGAAATTACAACAAACTTCTCAAATATTAAGAAAAGAAAATATAGAAGAGAATGAGCTTTTGGGATATTTGTAAAAAGAATCTTAAACTCCTTTTTTATAAAGTAAGAAGAGACTGAGTAATATTCATTCCAATATAAAACTTCTTACAAAGTTTAAAGATTACTCGTAGATATAATTTAAATTTATCATTTTACTATGAAGTAAAATAAAATAAAATAAAATAATTTAGAACTATTATATTAGTATTAAAGAAATATTATTTTTATTGATTTCTACCATATAAATCATACAAATATCTACAATAACAAAACACATGAAATTTATTGCATTAAAATGTTTAAAATCATATTTTTTTTCATCTCAAAAATATAATTTAATTTATATTTTAAAATTTGAATATATTTTGAAGAAAAATTCTGAAAATGTAACTATTTTCTTAGAAATAATATTATGTAACAATATTATACGTCAATTTCCTAAAACTTGGGTCAAACATTTTCTTTTGAATCTTAGAGCCCACCAAATAAACGGACGAGTAATGTTTTGGACTGGGCTTAGTTTGATAGACAACGAGTTAGAAGTAGGGTTTGAAAGAAGCCTCTTTATAAAACATTTACACATGCATTGGTGCCCTAGTTTGTGTCCTCTAGGTTTAACTCCCATTACCCACAAAAATGGTGCAGAGGCTCACTTATCGCAAGCGCCACAGCTATGCCACCAAATCGAATCAGCACCGGATTGTTAAGACCCCTGGTATGTGTCCTTTTTTATTATTTTCTCTTTCCGATCTTTTTTTCGAGTGTATTTTGTTCTTATCTCAATTGTGTTCCTTAATTTGTTGTCAAAATTATGTTTTGCTATTGCTGTTTGGTGTTTTAACACATGGGTATGCATCAGGTGGGAAGTTGGTGTACCAGAGCACTAAGAAGAGGGCTAGTGGACCTAAGTGTCCTGTCACTGGGAAGAGGATCCAAGGGGTATGTAGTATGTGCTATTTACGTTTGAAATTCATTGTGAAGAATTCCATTTATAACCTTGGAAAATGCTAAGTATAGAGATCTCATGCTTTGTATGATCTGGGTAAACATGTATATGTTGTGTCCTGTTAGATAGGTTTAACCGAAAAATTTAAGGGTTGTTATTTATTTTTTATTTTATCCATTTGGTGGGTGCCTAATTGTTTGTAAAATTGTGCATTTTTGGTCCTGGTATGTGTCCATATGTGTATGAATTGGTTATAGGGTAATGAGGGATTGGTTGTGGGAATGAGATTGAGCTGTTTTTAATGATTTATATTAGTTATCTCCTGGAAATGATTTGTATGTCGGTTTCAGGAGAATGAATGCTTTAATTTTCTTTTGCTTGTAGAGTTTTTTTGGCGACATTAATTCTTAAATAACTAAATTTTGCTAATGAAATTTAAAAGGGTCAAGTAATGAAAGTTTTTGCCTCAGCTTATCACTTCTAGCTGACCTTACTAATTTCTTCGTTAGTCTCTTTGAAAGAGCATGCTTTGTCTTTCAAAAAAGTTTACAACATTCCCATACTTTTTTTTTTCCAATAAAAAAAAAGTATTATGGAAGAAGAAGACCATACTTTGTCTTATTATAAATTTTAGTAAGTTTCACCATTCTTCTTTTGAAGAAGACCATTTAAATGATTTAATATGACCATGAATAACTCATTACACCTAATATTATGGAAGCTTTATCTAAGCTTATATTCATATTCCAATAAGCTCTCGGATAACTTTGGGAAAGTAATTTGAACACAATTTTATTTAGCACTTGTCGTCTTAGTGCTGATGTGCAAGTTGTTTTATAATGAGTTGAACTGGTAAGCTGGGTTCACAAGTAATCCAAAGTAATCCCAGGAGCTTATTAGAATCAACTGAAATTTTTGTTTGATCATGGTACAATATATTTTTTTTACTAGCTCTCTCCTAATCTTTTACGTAAGTGTTAAACTGTAACTCAACCCCATTATCCTTAAAGTGTTTATTATGATGTTTGTCTTGTCTCTTAATTTTATAATCCTGATTTATCTGCAGATCCCCCACTTAAGACCTGCGGAATACAAGAGGTCTAGATTGTCTAGGAACCGCCGGACAGTTAACCGGGCCTATGGAGGTGTTTTATCTGGTGGAGCTGTTAGAGAAAGGTATATTGATTAGGAGATCGTTGGGCATGTTTTTCATTTTTCTTTGTTGAGTTAAATTTAACAGCTATTAAAACTTGTTATAGGATTATTCGGGCTTTCCTTGTTGAAGAACAGAAAATTGTGAAAAAGGTATTGAAGATCCAGAAGGCAAAAGAAAAGCAGGCTGCTAAGAGTTAAGCTGATTAATATCTTGTCAGTTAAGAATTGTGCTAAAGAATTTTGACTTTGAATTTGTGTTAACCATGAACGTGGAACTTAATTTCAAATTGATTTTATAATTCTTGTTTCTTTTTGGTAGCTTAAATCAATTATATGAAATTGTTACACTGAAACGTGTTGTGTTTAGTAGGTAGGTTGAAACCTTTAATATGATTAACTTAAAATATTTTGAGAGGGACGAAAATGAAATTCGATGGAGTTTTTTATAATTTTGATTGAATTGATATCATTCGCTCAATAATGTGTCGGATAATGTAAGCTTCAATGGATGGATTTGGTAAAATCGAATTTAACATAGAAATTCGATTCTAATATTTTTTTTTAGTGGGTTAAAAAATGGATTTATCTAAATTTTCTTCATCCGGGTTTTTTAATATCTTGATGGGCAGAAGTAATAGTTATTTGTTTATATATACTTAATATTTAATAGTAGGAAGTATTACATTGAAAATATATAATGTTATAAAGTTTCATGCAATATAATTAATCATTATTAATATCCATTTTTAAGTCATTGGTGTGCTGCGGATTTAGTCTAATTATAAACTATAAATATAATATTCTAATCAATCACTTTTTTGTTTAGTTTGATTTATATTTAGGGAGATAAGAAGAATCATATTAATTTGGTTTGAAATTTCAAAATAGTATTAACGAATAAAAAAAAACTAATACTTAAAACATAATAAATAAAAAATGATGTTGAAGGTAGTCTTTATTTAATCCTACCTGATAACGGTATCATCAGCATTATATAATACATATTTTTTTCTAAAATAACTTTTTTGTCACTTTATAATTGTTAACAATATTTTTTCTTTTTGGTTAAACTCATTCGAAGATCTCTATTTTCGTGGTTTTGTTCTAGTTACATTTTGTCTTTTAAGTTTTGTCAATTAAGTTCTTAATATTGAAAAATTGAATTAATTTGCAACAAAGTTAAGTTTTGGTTTACATGTGAAGGTGATGTGCACAAACCCTTATACCTAGCTTATAAAACATTAAAAATTGGGGTTCTTATGAAAGATTTTAAAATTAAGATTAATCGAAATTTGAATTGAGAAGAGAAAATCTGAAGCTTCAAATTGGCAGAACGTCAATCATGGAAGCATCTTTGTTCTCCGTTCATCGCTAACCCCGAATTCACCCGCAAACATAAACCAATCCAGAATCGCGCCTCTGCAGCAACAACCAAAAATCACCATCTTCATCATGAACCAAAAGACACGAAGCTCCTCGCATGGCCGTCATCTCCTTCGCACAACCTGCATCAGAAATCGGGACCAGAGAAAAGCAAATTCGTGCAAGAGCCCAAGAACCCCAAATCAAACCCTAAGAAGAACCCTAAGTGCAAATTTCATCTACCCCTCTTCTCCATTTCGTGCCACTCAAACCTTCATCCAACAACCATGGCAACCAGTCGCTAGTGACAACGCCATGATGAGTTGCTTTGGTTAAGGTTTGATATCGATGATTCGGTAGGAGTGATGGTGTCTCCCTTGAGAGCAGAACCGTTTTGCTGCTTGTCCATGATGAATGATGCTCATCTCCACCACATCTTTGATCCTCCCTTCCCACTTCAACACACTAAATACGATTCTATTCAGGCAAGAATAGATTCCATGTGTTGTGTTATGGGTTCCGCAATTCCCAAATTCAAAACTTATGACTAGGGTTCGACAGTTCTCAAATTCAAAACTAGGGTTCCATAATTCCCAAATTCAATTTTGTTTTCTGTTTTCGAACATTTCAAATGATAATCAAATTTTAGGCAGAGGTGTGTCATATTTTGTTTTTGCAATTCATGAAGTATTCAGAGTATGCAGAAGTTGCTGAGACTCCTCATTTAGGGTATTGAAGAAGATTATACATTGATGAAGATACAAAGTATGAGATTAGAAGAGGCGATAAAGTATGGCTTGCGTCTAGGTTTCGCATCTAGTGTTCTTTAGGTTGTGAAATTTGGGATTTCTATACAGGTTTATGTGAGATTCAAATGTAATTTGAAATTGATTTTTGAATTTCTTCTCGCGGTTTTGATGTATAGGGAATGAGATTTTTGGATGATAGATACACAAGAAGATTTCTCAATAATGCTTCATTGTAATGGAAGATGACATTTTTTTTAAATTTTTTAATAAAACATTATTCTCCTCAAGCTTAAAAGATTTCACATATAACACTCTCTGCAAGCCACATCTGAAATAATATCACGTTACCCTCACATCTCATGAAAAATTTAATCTCATTAAGATGATTTAACGACAGACCTAATTAGAATATAACTAGAACAAAATCATGAAAATAGGGATCTCTTAACCATTTCCTTTTCTTCATCTTATAGGATTCTTATTTATAATGTGATTTTGTTTATTAATTTGTGAAGTGATACATCAGTCACGTAAAGTGATACATGTTTTTTTATTTTACTTTTGCAAGCAAATTTATACATTTTGCATTTGTTTTCTATTTTGGTTCTCAATAAAAAAAATATATTTCTTTTTTATCTCTATTATGTTACTTGTTCAAGTGATGAATTAACAAAATTAATTAATATGATAAAAAATGTTTTTCTTTTTATTAAAGTTTTTATCTTTTTTTATTACAACATTTCATATTTAAATGTAAAATCGAAAGGTGGAGGATATGAAAAAAAAATCTATGGCGTCGATTTTCATCTCTTTGCATTTTGTAGAATAGGAAAGATAAGAAAAAAAAAAATAACATACTTCGAAGAAAAATAAAATGTTCTTACTATATTTTTTTTCTTTAAAAATTAAGCATTTTTGTAATAATTCTCTTACTCATTTTATAATATCATGTACTATCATAAAAGTTTTGGTGTAAAGCCTAACACTTTAATCCAAACAAATTTATTACAAGAGTAAATTCATCTTTAGCTCTATTTTGGAGGCAAAACCTTATTAACTATCATTACTTTTCACTAAACCAAAAATAGTGGGCGCTTCAAAGTCCTAATCCTAGGTAAAGCTAAATAGACCATCTTTACGTTGTTAACAATCATGTTAATCCAAAATTAATTACTTTAGTGTGTTGTTCAGGTTATCATTGAAGGAACCTAATACATCAGATGATATTGGGCTTCAGGCCCAATTCATGTAACGGTCACTTCTGTTCAAAGTATAAAACCCATAGAGAATATGGATTAAGGTCAATACGTGTCACTTAATTTCTAAAACACTAACAATAACTCATTTATTTCTCAATCTGGTGTAAATTTCACAAGGTCGATTGTTTCATTTCAGATAATTCTGTTAAATAGAATTATAATAGTATTTAAAAAACATTGAGCATATTTTACTGATATTTTAATTACCCCATTGCTTTTGATTAATAAATTCATAAACGAAATGTTTTTAAAAGAAACAATGGTGCGAGTGCATTAATAATACCAATAGATCTTACATATTCATGTAAAAGTAATGAATTATTTTATCTATTAACTACTTTCCAGCATGTATTAATTAGCTTTCTATTACATTAAAAACTTAATCAATTACTTTTTATGTTAATACTATCTATCACCTTTATTTCTTTCATCCGTTTACTATAAGAGATAGCTCAGACGGATTACGAAATGTAATTTTTTTATATAAAAAAGAACATATGCAATTGCTTAATGTGATTTATGTTAGTGTTTCTCTCTAATTTTTAACAAGTTTAAAAGATATTAAAAATTTACGTAGACAAAGAATGCAATAATAATAATAATAGTTATAAATAATATAGTAGAGTTATTTAAGAAGAATAATTCTTGACACACTTATATTTTTTTATATTCATTTGACATTATTCTTATTTATTTTTATTTTCTTTTTTATCAAAAAAATATAAAATTTTATATTTTTATGATTATTTTATTCTTGTATCTTATGTTAAATGAAAGTAAAACATAATATATGAGTTGTTATTTGTATATATGTTTAATTCCTACGTAAGATAACTTAAAAAGCACAGGAGCAGGAAAATAGAGTTGCTTTGTTCACATAAACAGGAATAAAGTCTTCTCTTAATAAAAAAAAAAAAAAACTTTACTATATATCTTTGGTAATAAAAAATATTATTTGATGTCCTTTTGTTATTAGTATTATTTGACTTAGAAAGCAAACTGCATGCAGAGCATGCAGCTTGCAGTTATGATAAAGTGTGTTGAGGATCTGAATCATAGCAACTTTGGAGTGAGTGGTGAACAATCTGAAACCAGGGTCAACCAAGACAATGATTTCGACATACGAACCGAAAGTTTCAATCTTGAACTTGTTGTTGTTGTAATAGTAGTAGGTGAGACATACATGCATTAATTCGGCTTGAACAAAGTTTAGACAAATTTTAAGAAATTGTCGGAATCCCATAGTTTGCTCTTATCTTAAAGATGAAAAAAGGACCCTGAATCATCAAAACTACTCTTTAGCGTGACAATATTCATTAATTACAATATCTCATGGGTTTGAATTTCGATTAATATTGGAGAGTTTCTTCAAATTAAAGTAATTACCATGTTACGGAACTGCGCACGCATTGCTTTGAGAGATTGTGCTCAAGACTTTTAAATAAAGTACTTTAAAGATTTCCTATCTATCCTTTTGTCTTTGGTTGTTATCATGGATTTCAATTGGATTCTAACTTCCAACTTCTTGTCGGATTCAAACAGGCTAGTAATTTCTCCTTTTTAACCGTAAATGGAGAAAAAGGAATCATGGGATTTCTTCGACAGTTAAAGTTGGATATGCTACTTATATCATACACCTAGGTTTTCAAACCTTAACTCTACATGTTTTCTTTTGCATCAACTATAGATATGTTAAAAGATTCTTCTTTCACAAATAAAATAATACCACATTTAGCATATATATATATATATGAACTTCGAGTATTGTTCGCACCAATCGATGTTGCTATTGTATGGATAAAAAACAAAAGTGCGAGCATATCTCCGAAGTGGGATATATATACAGCAACAAAAGTTTAAGACAAAAAAACTATAATGGGGGAAACGAATCAATATTGTTGTTGTTTTAATAAAAATAAAAAGAAAGATCAATCAAATTTCTGGTCATTTTTTTTATCAAAATAATAATTTTAAAATATCTTTAAATATTATCAAAGTAAACTATTTACCAATTACCAACATTTCTTCACGTAACTTGAATATTGGTGCAATCAAACTGAATATAAAATAAATCATATTAAAATGAAAATATACTCAGATTGTGTACACTCAGGGTTCTGGGCAGTATTAGTTATTGCTATCAATAATAATATACGAAAATCTTGTTAAAAATAAGTGAAATAATTATAGACATTTTTTTTTTTAATTTTTATCTTAGTAGTTGGTATGGAGTGGCATCTCTTGTACATTGTGTGATGCAACATCATGGTTTGCTATATCCATACTTATCACATGCATATACCTTTTTTTTTCATATTTATGAGATGTCCATTGAAATAGTTTTTATGTTATTTTAAAATTAGCCTTTAATTATTAAGTCAATAAATAAAAAGACGCAAATTTATTGCATTATTTTTATATTATATGTATATTTAGTGGAATGGTAAGATGTATATAATTAACCTAAAGATGTTTAGCATAAGGAAATTTATTAGGGTTTTTTGGACCTAACCTGAAAGTTGTT
Source organism: Vigna radiata var. radiata (assembly GCF_000741045.1). Lineage (NCBI taxonomy): Eukaryota > Viridiplantae > Streptophyta > Magnoliopsida > Fabales > Fabaceae > Vigna > Vigna radiata. The sequence goes on along the minus strand of NC_028354.1, from coordinate 17,212,229 downwards.
AAACAGTGAGGTATCTTAGAGAGTTGCATCCTATGTTGTGTTCACAAGATTTGTTGTTAATAAAGTAGCAGTCCCATCTTTCTTAATTCTTCCGACATCTGTGTCACCGTCAGCACTACAGTCTTAACTTTGTGTGACCTTCTCCTTCAGTATACCAACCTAGCTCATCCACCACCATCCCACTTAGCAAACCAAGATTGGGGCCTAGACACTACTCCTTCATTAAATCAAGAATAGACATGTTCACAATTACTCACCAAATAAATAAATAAACATCTTCATAATTTTTTATTTTAAATACAATGTTTCTAGTCCCTTAATTCATACATGCTTATTCTTTTATATGTGGTATGCTTGGTTTAATAATAATAATAATAAAAAAGTAAAATAAATTCCTATTCCTACCCGTGTTGAATCTATTATCTAATTTTGTAGATTTTAATCATAACCTCAGGTTTTAAAGGATGATGATGTCAAATTATTATAAACTTTTTCCTATTTAATGCTACAAAGAAAATGAGGTATTTTAGCAGGTTTAAGAAAGTGATTCTATATTACTGATGTTTTATACTGTGGTCTTAGGTTGGATTAACTGCATATTGTGATGTTCATAATAAGATGTGTTTGTAGAAAGAAGATAAGGGTATGGGGAAAACAAACAAGGCCTAACAATGAAAGTGATTCTAACAGAATGAAAATGACAAATGGTGGTGGGTTGGTTACCATACCAATAGCTGGAGAAACAATCCAACATCCTAACCAATGACCGTTAGAGAATGCAGCTATATCCAACCTGTGATTATTTTCTTTTAAATATATAATTAATTTCTATTTTTCTTTTTAGTGCATTTGAGGGCTTGTTAGGTTGTTTGTCCCTCCTTTAGAAAAAATAAATAGAGAAAACAAAATGTATTAATATAAGCCACAAAAAAGAAAAAAAAAACAACTATACATTATAGAAGCCACAAATTTTATTGTTTTAAAAGTTATATTTATTCTTGTAATTTCAAGAAGGAAAAGAAGGCATAGTGGGGCAAGATAATTTCAATGAAATATCAATTTGTTCACTTTTTTTATGTCTTTTCTCTTTTATAATTGATTATTCATGAGCTTATCCTCTACTTCATAAAAAATGGAATAGAAATATAGTTTTGTAACGGAGAGAGGGAAATTATTAATAGCAGATAAAGGATTAATCATTGTTATTTCTACTCTAGAAAACTTATAGCAAACATTAAACAATTAAATGAAATTATTTAACATTTCTCTTATTCCTTAATACGAAAGTGTGCTTTTCAAACTTTTATGCTAAGCATGAACACACAATAATTTTGTATTATAATTTAAGTTAATGATAATTAGGGTATCGAACAGGGAGTGTTTCACCTATAACTACTTGTTTATGAAGTCTTTTATTTTGTTCTTCTTTATAAAAAGGTTTATACTTTCGAAGATGTTTTCCCTTCCCTTATAAGGATAAAGATAAGTATTTTGTGGATCACATACAACTTTACTTTAGACTCTTTTCTTATTTAACTATAATTAGGCAATTATTTTCTGAAAAATACCCATTTAGTTAGAAAGGTCATTTTATTTTTACGTGGGAGAGTGATCATAGTTAATTTTTATGTATAAAAGTTAACTTTTATAAATTCAAAAGTTTTTATAAGGTATATTAACTATTACTTTGTCGAAAATCTTGATAGAATGAATTCTTTTAGTGATAAAATAGTAAATACAATTATATTCAAATAGATTATGTCTTATCTAAATGGATAAATATTATTTTTAAACTATAAGAATTTGAGTAATAAGATAGCTATCTTTTACAAATTGCATAAAAAAATAAGAATCAAATAATTGGTGCATATAAATAAACACAACTTTTGGAATTTAACTTTATCAACTCTGTTAACATTAGTATTGTTTTCATTTAATCAAGATTACGTTATGATCTTTTCACGAAATTATTTGAGTTTTAATTCTTTAAGTGAAAAGCCTAAATTTCTTAATTTTCCTATTAATCTCTTAAATTAATGTAATTAAGTACTTCTTTTATGAAAGAAAGAAAGGGGATCGGTTCTCTATATCCTATATGTAGACATAAAAATAATTGATGGTATTTCTTTTTTAATTTTAAAATAATTTTAAAATTACAATTGAAATTATGAAATTGTACAATTAAATTGAATATTTCCAATTACATCAAATTGAATAAACATTGAGTATAGAAGAGAATAATAATCATTAATTGAATAAAAAAAATATAACAATTAAATTAGAATATATCCAATTACATCAAATTACAAAATGACTATGAAGAAATGAGGCTTCGTATACACTCTCATTCCTTCATATTTTGATGTCAAACCTCCTAACTCTTCTAAAATTGTTTCTTCAACACTAATATTTTCAAAATTAAGAAATATAGATAAAGTGCAAAAAAGAAATAAAAGTTTTAAAAACAATTTTTATTCAAAATTAAATTAAGATAAGTACAATTAAAGTTCAAAAGTATATAAAAAAATATAATAAATAAGTATAAATGAAAATAATCAAACATATAACATTTTATATCATTTAAAAAGAAACTTCACATATTGCTTAAAATAGTTTTTGTTTTCCATTAAATACCACATTTCTAAGCAAACAACCAGATAGGTACAATTTAGTATTTTATAAAATTATTTGTTTATGAAGCCACAATTGGATTTATACAATATATTTCGATTCCATTAGCAACATATTGACTCGATCTAGAGTTGAATTAGTAACATAGTTTAAATAATATACATGATGAATAAAATATGAACGTAAATTTCCTTTCACATCTCTCAGTAATTTTCAAAGAAAAACATATATCTCCATTTTAAGAGTTATTAATGTAAGATTTCATGGTACCACGTTATTTTTAAAAGCTTTGCAACCTTTTAGTGCAATTTTACAAGACACGTTTTCTAATTATATTATACTATTAATAAAAAGGTATATTTTTAATATAAAAATATTTTTTATTTTTATGACTTAAAGTTTTATTTAGAATTAAAAATTTTAATATTTATATCATATTACCATTCTGTAATTAGAAAGACTTAAAAGTTATAATTGTGTATATGATGTTATATATGAAAGGATGTTCTAGAAACTTAATATTTTGGTAGATTGTTATGATAATTTGTAATAGACAGTTGGTAGTGTATTAAGTGACACAATAATTGGAGGGAATTAATGAAATGACGATTGATTATGACTTTAATATTCTTAGTTAACAGCCTCTTAATTCTTAATGAAGACGAAATTAGAGGATATTAAGAAGAACAAAAGGGAAAGAGGAAGAAGATGAAGAGAGTGTGTGTTGATTTGATGGATTTGAGAGGAAGAAGGAAAGAGAAGAAGGTTGGGGAATGGTCTGGTGTGAGACTGAGGTCATCACATGCAATTTTGTTCAAGCAGACGACATGACACGTGGCATGTTTTGATGTTGGAGTGGTTTGTATGCTGAAAAGGAATTTGATGGTTTGATGAAGCATCGTCACGTGCATCGTCACCTTCATGGGCCCTCCTTCTCCATCATTCTCTTTCATTTCCTCCTTCTCCCTCTTTATCTCTACACTACACACTCAATTCCCTTTTTTTATTATTATTCATACTACTTGATTTTTATGTCCTATATGATTTTTGCAAACTAGTTTGTTTATGCAAGATGAAATTACCGCGAAAACCAGCCATGTTATTTTTGAAGGAGAATCATAAATTTAGTTTTTAAACATTAATTAGTGTCACCTGAGATCACATTATTTTGCTCCAGGAAATTAACCAAACACTGTAGTAGACTGGATAGACTATTAAGGAGACTAGTTAAGCACTTAAGAAGTTCATTTGATTTTGTTCTGCTTGTCCAAATATGTGGAAGGATATCTCTACAAAAAAAAAAAATATTATGATACTTAAGTTAGTAGATGATTGTCGAATGACTATGCATATTGTTTGTATAATCTTCTATAATCATATGTCAAATCTTTATATAATAATTATAATGGACATTTATCTTTCATTGTTGTCTAATGACAGTCCAATCACACCTTAATCTGTATTCAGATTTTAATGAATTATTATCATTTACGATCTAACCATGTAGCTGATTTGAGTGATCAATCTCAATGGTCAACCTAGTGGTCAACTGGTAATCGACCTGAATGGTCGGCCTGGTACGTTTAAGTTGATTCTAATAAGACATAAAAATTCTTATTTTAAAAATTAAAAAATGTAATTTTTAACTTTTCAAAAAATAAATATAAGTATATTAAAGTTGGTTTAGCTTAATATTAGACTTTAATAAAATATGTTAAATCAATTCTAATGCAAAGTTTAATTTTTTTAATAAATAAATATTCATGTCAATAATTGATAGGAATGACAAAGTTAGTCATGACTAGTAAGTGACAAGTGTGAGAATGTTTTAACTTAGTTTATTTAATCCGTCAATTTGACGAATTAAAAGGTAGTCTATATGCTCCGATCCATTAGTCCGTTTTGTTTTATTTTATTTTTCTAAAAATAAAAATAAAAATAAAAATAAAAATAATTTAAATATTAAGTAATTTATATTATATGTTTTTTAAATACGTAAATATATTATAGTATTATAATTTAAATAATTTATATTTATAAATTAAATTTTAATTATTAGTTATAATAATAATTTAACATATAAATGTAATAATTACTTCAATTCGTCTAATTAAAAATATTAGTTAGTTTATTAAAAACTTAAGAAATATTTATATAATTCAATATAATTTTAATATTTATTTATAGTATATATAAACAAATTAGTAAAAAAAGTGGTGGACCAGCCTCTGGTGAGGTAAATTACAATTTCTGAACTATTATTATTTTTTATATAAAAATCCAATCCGTTCGTGGTGAATCAAGGACAAATTAAGCCAAAACGAGTCATGAGAAATTTAATATTTCTATTTATTTAATTTAGTGTCGTTGACATTAAGTTGTATATTATGAATCTGTTTGTGTTTGTAACATTAAGTATGAACAATAAATTATTTTTAACCTAAAACCTAAGTTTAAAGATCACAAATACTTTTACTGACAATTTTCTTATCTTTTTTTTATATATATAAAACTTATTACATCTATTTGTTTCGTTTATATTCATAAATCTTTTTACACTCATTCTCTTCACCTATATTCATCTTCTTCGTCTAGGTTTTTTTCTATACCTTATTCATTTTTCTTCTCATTTATTTTTTTTTTTATACTCATATCCTTTATGTACATTATTTTTTTTCATCCACTATAATTTTCTTTCTATTTTATTCATTTTTATTTGTTAAACAAGAAGACGTTTTATAAATTTATTTAATTTTTTTATTAACGCGGATGAAATCAATACAAATTAAACTAATATTAATAATATATTTTATTTATTAAATTAAATAAATTTTAAAATAAAACCGCATTAGTTTCAACTTAATCAACACAGCTATTTTAGTTAAAAAATTAATATAAAAATTAACAATAAATCATGGTTGCCCTTAAAAATTCGGCCCTAATAAATTAGCATCCATATAATTTTACACCCACATGCCTATTTTAAGGCAAATCCGACACAAAAATAAAATAAAATGGAATTTACTAATAAGTCTTAAAAATGTAAATTGATAAGAATGCTATATTATTTTTAATAACTTATAAAAAAAATTCTTTTTTTGTGAATCACCATCTTTGTGTGTGGTCAATTATTTCATAAAAAATGTAAACATGTTGTTTATTAAAATATGATTCAATAATTGATATGACTCGTACATCTCTCTTAAAATAATAAAGATCATAACGAAAATTTATAAGAGAATATTTCATTAGAAGTAAATAACAATTATTATATTTTATATTTTAATAAGCAATTAGTTATGTTTAATTATAGTTTCACACTTATGGTCAATTTTTTTAAGAATACAACATCCATTCATTTAAGAAGATTAGAAAAATCATAATTGCAACATCTGATAATTAAGCAGATGTCAACCAAAGTTTATGTTGACATAGACCCAAAGAGAGCTCCAAAGCACAATCTTTTGATGGCTGTCAATTATTTAGGACTTTATCACAATTGAAAATCCATTTTAGTACACATGATCGAGATTACATGAAGAATTAGACAAAAATATGATTTAATAAGATATTTTGGTAGGTCCATTTTGAATGCAAATTAATTTTATTCTATTCAATTTATTTTGTACACAAATTTTGAGTTTGAGATCTCAAATTTAATAGGAGCAAAATATTTTCACATGTAACTATAAAATAAAAATTTGAGATAAATTTGACAAACTATATAATATATTTACAAAATACATTAGTAAGTTTCCATTTAATTAAAAATATGATAAAGATGAAGAGATATAACAAATATTTATTTAAAGAAACAAAATCTTTATAGTATAAGTTTGTATTTTTCATTGATTAAACTTTGCTCATGTATTTATTTTCAAAATATTCAATTTATTTCATAAATTACTTATTTATAAGTGAAAAAAAAAATAGAGAATTTGTATACATCCAACAAAAGAGCATTACCCTCACATATTGTCTTGGATAGGGTATGACTTGTAGGAAAAAAGTAATGTAAAAAAAGACAAATGGTCAAAACAATCATCCTCCCATTTGACACATGAACTCACTCTATATTATTATAGGATAAATGACATCTAGGATATAAAAAAAGATTGTATATCAAATTGTGAGTTCACTTTGAGTTTTTGTTTTTCAAATAATGTTACATTCATAATTATATTGTTACAAACTTTAAACAATGTTGTTTGCATGATAGATTTTTTCCTCCCATAGTTGTCATGATTTAAAACCTTGGTCGTGTGAATAGTGTTAGAATTTGTTTAACGAGACATCTACTCACCATTATTACTTCAAAGGATTTGAGTTAGGAAGTGATGGAGCAATTATATTCACCTTAATAGAGAAGATGACATCATATATATAACTTAACAAGAAACAAAGTAGTTGAGCTTGATAAATATTAGAATTCTAGTTAAAGTGAATATAAATATTTTAATGGTGTCATTTGTATATAAAATAAGTTTTTACATTGTCTAAAGACTATAGAGATGACAACAGATCAGATCGAACACGTATATTATTTACTCGTTATTTGATTCATAATAAAAAATATTCATTTATTACTTGATTCATTATCTGTTGGATTTCTATTTAAATTTACATGTATTTTAAAATTCGTGAATATATCAAAATTCGTGAAAATTTTAGACACCCGTCAATATTTAAAAAAGAAGATATTTTATAAATTTTTAATATACATTCTTAAATGTTAACTATTTGCTTCGAAATTTTATTCACATAGACACAAATATGTATTTTTTTTTTATTTTGCTACGCATACTCACATCCATAAATTCTTAATTAATAACATTAGTAGTTAAGAGATAAAAGATGTTATTACTTTTGTTCCTTTGCCTACATAAAAATTCAATTAATTGGAAAAATACTTTTAGCATTCCTTGCATGACCTATAATATTATAATAGAAAAGCCAAAAAAGTATTTTTCATATTCTAGTCTCATTTCCTTTCACATTAAAAAAAAAAAGTAAATTACTAACAAATCGGCAAACATCTTGAGAAATAAAAAATAATAATAGACTATCCAGTGATTTCCCAGACAATGTTATAAATATATCTTGGTATAACACCGGCAAATAGAAAAATACATTTTATATATTATGAATAAATTTTTTCAATATTTGAAAGACCTCTATAAATGATTATTAATGTTATAAATATCTTCTAAATCAGTTGTAGTACCTTAATTAATCTATTATAGTTATAAAATCTTCTATTATTGATAAAAGAAAATGACTTGCAAATAGAATGATAAATTACAAATTTAAAAGGAATTTCATTTAATAAATATGATTCTACGATTACCTTTTTTTTTTTTCTCGACGGTGTTGACTGAAACTTCAATAAATTCATTATAAATAGAAATATAGGTTCCTAAAAAAACCTTAGGTGCATGCCAAAATTAAACTTCTTCTGTAGCATTTTCTCATTATTTATATTAGTCAGGCTATAAATTTAAAATGTCATACCAATAATTTAATTTCATTATGTACAACAATAAAAAAAGGAATATAAAATTAAAAAGAATAAAAAAAACGGGAAAATCCGTGAAAATGAATGTTAGCATTAATAGTTAACATCGTGTGATGATAATTGAAAAAACATATGACATAATAAAATAGCAAACTGAAAAGAAATATGGTACCAAAATTACTATACAAATCCTGAAATTATAACATAGATAAGTATACTTCTATAAATATACAGAAAAGTATAAATAATAAGTTCAAAAAATGAAAGAAATAAAATGCTAACATTATAGTGCATGAATTCTAACAAAGAAGAACAAACACTAAAAATTATTTATAAAAAAAAACGATGAATTAATCAACTAATTCTTTGAAACATTTATTTCACATAAATTTTATCATTTAAATATATATCATATATGAAGTAATCCTTTAAAAAAATTAGAAAGCCATTTAAAAAAAAACATTACAAAATTTTAATGTTATTATATTTTCCTAGTATTATTTCATTTTTTTAAATAAAATTATAATATTTGATTACTAGTTACAGTGATATTTAATTTTTTTTAGTATATTCACAATTTTGTATTAATATTTTTATTCTTTTCTTAAAAAATAACTATTGCAACATGGTTTTGTTTTATGACAAACTGTGAATATCTTTGAGTTATATATTGGGTAGAATGACAAAAGTATTACGCTAATGCACACCACAAAATTCTGTTCAATATTTTCTGCAGTTATTAGCTATTATTAGAGTGGGTTAAGCTGATGTTATTAGTGTTTTCTTAGTCATTAATAATTTTAAAGTTATTATTTTATAATAATAGTAATAATTTAATACAGTATCGTTGTTAATATTTAAAGATATATAACATTATTATTTATTAAAGGTACAATTAGGTTAAAATAAATAGACATTTACGTTGTTAATTGCATCCACCAACATAGATATTTTAGGTTTATTTTCCGATAGGATTCTATTTTGTACTTTTAAATTGAAAGTGTGTGAATGAAAAAGAACACGAGAACAATATGGATGAAAAGGAAAAAATATGAGTATGATTAAATTTATATAAAAAGTGAAGAAAAAAAAAATTATGAATGAGAAACTTTTTATTATTAAGATATATGTGGACTATTAGTTTAAAACTTGTATATGATTCATATTTAATATAAAGAACGTACTCCCTCATAATGCTATAACATAAATAAATATAAATATTAAAATTAAATAAGATGAACAATTCTTGACTCATACTAGACTTATTCATTTTTAATATCTTTTTATAATTATCATAACTTAAATTAAAATCATATTAAAAATAAATAAAAGTAAATATTTACTAAACTGACACTAACTTTATTTATTTTTAATATTCTTTTAGAGTTAACATCATCATGACACTAACTTAAATAAATAAAATATTAAAAATAAATAAGATTAATGTTGATTTAGCTGACTTAATATTATTTATTTTTAATACTTTTTTATATTTAGTGTAAAGTGTCGGTTAAGTAACTCTAACTTAAATAAATATAACAATTCAAAATAAATAAGATTAGTATTAGTTATGTACACATTAATACAAATATTTATTTAACAAAACAATTAGATTCATTCAAGTACTCATTGACAAATATTGAAGTTTGATAATTTTAAACACTAGTATCAGGAATGAATATAAAATTACGTTTAAAGAGCACTTCCACGATATTAAATGATTTGTATAAGTGAATAAATAAGATAAGTAGTGGTTCACTGGAAGAAGATGGGATAAAATCCAATTATAGCATATACTCTTGTAAATTTATGTACTAAGTTGTATTATAGCTAATTTGGTGTACTTGTGAATAAGTTAAATCTTCTAAAACTTAATAAAGAAAGTAAAGATGAAAACATATAACTTGATAAGCATTTAGAGGTTTTGAAAAGTTTTCATTTGTTTAAGCATCATGCATAAATACAATGATTTATTTTTTAGTTGTAGAGTGATAAAAAGAGTATGAAATATGTGGGAGAAATGCATTGGTGTGTTTACAGTAGGGAGTAGGACGGACGGACGAAATTGAGATTAGACGGCCGGTCCGAAGAAACCATTAAATAGGTGAGCACTTCTGGAAACGTCCGGTCAGTCGGGAACGACAACATATCCGCCCGTCCTAATTGTCATGCCCCGGATGGTTTGAGAATATAACGAACGCGATTTCAACGGGTAATCAACAAATACTCGGTCGGTCATCGTGATCACAGTAAACGTAAAATTAAGAAAATAAACAAGATTAGGGACTTCTGGGCTGAGATTGGACCGTCATTAAGAAAAGGCTAAACGAAGGCCCACCTAGAAAACTATAAATAGGAGGTCAAAGGTGAGACAGGTAAGAACAGTAAATGCACATTGATATCTGATTGATACTTTTTCTTTCTATCTCTACTGTTGACTTGAGAACTGACTTGAGCGTCAGAGTCTCTTAGACAGGTACCCGACCGGTTTTGGACTAGAGCAGTGAGGGTGTTGAAACCGAACGATCATACGAAAGACGTGACCACGGACCGGACGATCAGGAGATTGTGAAGGGACAACTATTATCTACTGAAACAGTGTGATAAGAATGTATCATAGGTTTGGCGAAACACTTTTTATCTTTTAATGTTTACTAATGTTGAGCAAGAAGGAAGGTAAAATCTGAAAAGAAATGTGATTAGCTCTAATAATAAATATATGAATATGTTGTTGATAACTTTTATCTCTTTTAACTAAAGGATGCTACGTGCTAGTGGTTTTTGATTGTACAACTTTGGTCTAGTATGTTACACCTTGAAAAGACCAATGAAAATCACATGATCCAGCAGCTAAACACATTGAACCACCAACTAATGAACCAGGATACTCCATCACTGTGCCATGTGCATGCTAAACATTGTCACCTATGAGCAAGCATCAACTTAACGTAAGCTCCCTATTCTAGGTTATTCCTTCTTCTTCTCAAACATGAAATCGAAATGTTTTAGTGTTTTCACTAATATGTACGTAAACATCTTTTATTGAAAGTGTCGTATTCAGTTTATTACATAATCTTGTGGACTATATTTTTTCTGTGCTGTGTACGTGAATATGGCTGGTAGAGAGAGCTTCTATAATTTAGGAAATATGATTAAGTAAAAAAGTTATAGAAATTAGGTTCATAACTTAAGTTGTACTCTCTACCTTTATATTAATAAGAATTAGAAAGGTGTAACTTCATATTTTGAACATTGTAGGACAATACACATGTGAGAATGTTACGTGAATTTTCATGTCAAGATGTCATGTCATGAGCAATGTAACACAACAAAATCTATTATTATAAAATTGACAATGCAGTGTACTAACTTTAGCAAAAGTGTAATGTAATAGAAAAGGCATAAGTGATTTATGGTTGTAATTAAGCGGGGATTAGTGGAAGTAATGGTGATTAAAAAAGATGGTTTATAAGGAGAGAAATATTGAAAGAAATCCGTGAATGGTGTGGACAACAATGTTTTGAAGTACAATCACATGGAATTGTGTGATTTGCGGAGAAAATTTTGATATAGCCCCTGAATGAGGAGTGTCTTTCCATAATCACATGATCCTGCTCATAGAGAGATGTACATGAAGGTCCACTTTGTTTACTTAAAAGCAAACATACTCTTATAATCACACTTGAGATCCAACCCAATTTGGAGCCAAGCACCAAACTCAAACCTACGTTCTCTCTCCATATTCACTAAACTTCAAAATACTCAAATCAACTATTTTCAATCTTAACCAAAATACACTATTTTTCTTTTTTCTTTTCTCAACAAAACCATAGAAACTACTAGACTACTATGCTCCACCAAAATACACTATATATTCTCGTTTTCAATTTTCCATGTTTTCTTTTATAATTACAACATCATAACTCAGTTTTCCTTCTTTCAATCCTCTCTTTTCTTCTCTTTGGATACTCAATCCAAGTCTTCTTTTATGTTTTGCTAAAAAACGACATGGTTGCTTTAATAAAAGAGTACCATTATTGCCATAAGAAAAACGTTATCCTTTTATTTATATTTTTCTTACATGACATTTTTTATTATTAAGAACGAGGAAGAGAACACACTAATTGAACAGCCGACTTTGTCCTTTTCAGATGGGCGTAGATTATTTTGTTCAATATTTTAAAAAATACCATAGAGATGGTTATTGATTTCGGAAAAAAAAATTGTCCCAATTTTTAGAATTAAAGAAATATGAATAAAGAATAATAAATATGAGAAGTGAGGTGAGTGTGTACATATTATAGGTACACATTCAGAAGTTCTCTAATTAACATACAATTTTATTTTGATATATAAAGCATGTATTAAATCTTAAATAGATGGTATTAAGTAAAATTCATATTACATCATAGGTCAGTTTAGGTTATGGAGGTAAAACTCCAATTATAGTTAATGATGCAATTAATTAGAAACTTGAGGTTTTCTCCTAAACTAAATTGTTAATCGCTCAATTTAGAAAATATTTGTGCAAAAAAAAAAAAAAAAAAAAACTATCTCTCAACAGATAATCTTTCAAACATAACTTACAAAGACTAATCTTTTCAATATAACATGATCAAAGCAGGTTGAACTCGTTAGGTCAACCCACTCAATTAAACTACAAGAAATGGTGAAATGTACTAAATAATTTAATCTAGGAATACACCTAACCCGTAAAATTTTTTATATTTTTGCAGTTTAGATTTGTTAAATATTATTTTGAACTCAAGAAGATTGTGGTTCCAATATCGAGTAAATCATATATGTCGTTCTTTGAATGAAATTGAATTACAATAGTCGATAATTGATGAAATGAATTTTTAGACTGATTTTGATAAGTTAAATAGTGAACCCAATATTTGACCATTGACAGACCCAAAAGTCTTTATTTCTGAACGGGGTTGATTATATTTGATAACATGTTAATATGCGTTCTTACTCCTAACAAAGTTATCTGTCATTTTCTTCCTTCACTCACTCCATTTGTAATAACTTAGGTGTTTAACATTTTAATTGTTTCAAAACTTTGATGGATGTATTAATACCACGTCTTAGTGATAAGCAATCTCATGAAAAGATCTTAATGATGGTGTACTAGAAGCATCATTAGAAATCGGGGTAAGCTATAAAAAGATTAGATAAAAAATAGCACAGAATTAGTAAGCAGACAAAAAAAGGTTTGGGATGTAAGTAAGAAGTAATGTATAAAATGAGAGTAGAAAATTAAGAATTCTCTTATCTAAATTTGAAAGACGAATTACTAAGGCTAGTTCAGTGCTTTCAATCAATGTTTTCTTGACATCCAACATAGCTGTCTACGTTATTGTACTCTCTCTATCTATCTCTGTCCCCATGGTCCTTTCTCTTCCTTCATTGTATCTCTCTCTCCTCTCACTCAAAACCTCCCTCGTATTCAATCTCCTTCCTCCTACTCCTATATATCCCCTTCCCCTTCTTCAACTAACTCCATGTCTTTTATTTCCCACTTCCCAAACCAAAACCATTCCTTCTGCTTCCATATTACCAGCTAAAACTTATCATACACATACATAACCCCACACATACCTCTGCTTATATATAGCCTAGCTTAGCTTGCACTTTCAACAATTACATACATACACAACTACACCAACCTCTACCTAGCAACCTAGTAACATGTCTAGCCGAAGATCCAGACAACATTCAGGGTCTACGAGGATCTCCGATGACCAAATCATCGAGCTTGTTTCCAAATTGCGCCAACTTGTTCCTGAGATTCGCAGTAGGCGATCTGACAAGGTACACAACTCAATCTCTCACCTTACTCACAAATGTAATGTAATGCGTGTCTAGAAATAAAAAAAAATAAATAAAAAAATTACATCTATATAGCTATTAACCTCGCAGTAAAAATGATGAAAAACCACATCTAGAGGGAGAATTACAGTATAACTTAAAAGTATACTACTAACACATAATTACTGGGAGTTTTTATTCTTTAAACTCTTTTTCTTGAGAAAATTGAAGGGATTCCTTGGCATGTGCATCTAACTTAGGCTGAAGCTTCTCCTGGCTCATATAAAACACAACTGTTTCAACTTCACGCATGCTGATAGAGATATATATCTCTTATACAAACACAGAAACAGCTTGCTTCTTTGTTTCTGTATATGTGAAGTGATAGAGTAGGATTATGCTACCGATCATAGTGGCATGTCTCCTGCTGAACATGTCACTTGTATTATAATAAAGGAAGAGTCATGGATAGTCATAATTTGACCCGCATATTGAGGGCCAAGTTCCAAACAATTCCAAAATCTATACAGATCCCTCAGACTTTAAAGCCTTTTCATTGACTCTATAAAATTATATTTGCAAAGATAATGTATTTAAATATGCATACATACATACATATATATTATAATATTTTTTATTGCATACATTTCTTGGATTTTACTTTGATGCGCTATAGTTACATTCTCAGTCGTTTTAGTATATTTCTGAAATGTTGTTACTTTATAATTCGTAAAAGATGCGAGCAACGGTGACGACAATATTTTTCGAAAGATATTACATTTATTTTTTAAAAGAGTTAATCGTGCTTGAACATAATATAATTACTGTGAATAATGTTTTTTAAATATTTAACTTATACTGCATATATAACATTTAAATGAAATGAGAATTTAGCACAGTTACATGTTGGAAATGAAGAAGAATGAAGCTTACGCCAAAACAACTCTGGCAGTAACAGCAGTATATACAAGTAATGCAGAAGGCCAGAAGTAGAAAAAAACCATAAAAAACGAGGAGGGTAGTCAAGTGGTTAATTTTGACCCACTCATGCATGAAACGAATCTTTCCGTATGGACTGATTGGATGATATAGTAATAAGAATTGGGTGAGATAGCATGTGTTGGAGTCTAATCTGTTTGTTCCTGCTGATTGAACGGAAGCGGTTTAAATTTCATGCAAAGTACGGGGTGTGTGAGTGAGATAAAGAAAGTGACTCGTAGGTAAGCAAGATACTGACTTTTTTACAATGCAGGTTTCAGCGTCGAAGGTCCTACAAGAAACCTGCAACTACATCAGAAGCTTGCACAGAGAGGTGAGTGACTTGAGTGAGCGACTGTCTCAGTTGTTGACCACAATTGACGCTGATAGTGCTGAAGCGGGAATCATTAGGAGCCTACTTAATCAATAAGCCATGAGTGTTATGATTTTTTCATTCAAAGAGTGCTAATTATTATAAGAGTGTACTTCATTCTAGGTGTGCTGAGAGAGTATAGTGCAGTTTGAGGCTGTACCTCTCATATGGCAGGTAGGACATTTCATAACCAGATGTTTTCTCTTTTGCCAATAAAATTTAAGTGCTTGTACCAGCTACATATATGTATGTGCCTCTTTTTATGGATGGCCAAAATGTAGCACTCCTTAAATTTATTAAACTTCTTACCTTTATGTACTTTAATTTATATGGGTCGGAACTTGAAAGAACTCAGTCAGGAGTGTAAAAATGCATATTTGATACAGATAGATAGATATAATGTTTGTTTATTCTGCTTGAATCTGGTAAAGTATGAACTCGTCCTAAACACTACTGAGTATAACGGAAAGTTTGTTTATGTGGATAAAATTGTTAGTTAATGGAGGTTGTCAAATGAACATTATGCAGACCGGTTTTAATTACATGGGATTATGTCGGTAAAGTTGGGTTCAAGTTTCTATAATAAGACCTGAAAGTAATTGACGTGAGTGGGTGGTTTGGTCTAATTGGACGGTTGGTTAAATAATATAGAAATCCATACTTTTAGACTTTCAGTGTTTGGAAAGAGACACTTAATTCAGACAAATACCTTCAGAAAGTGTCGTCGTTTACAAGTGAAAAGTGAAAGAGTTTGGAATGTAGCAGATATTCAATGAAGCATGCTCATTTTTCTTAACTATAGTTTTTTTTTTCGTTTTGTTTGTTGTTGTTTTTCTTGTCATAGCGTGATTGTGGGAAGGTAACAACAACAGTGTATGAGAGTGAAATGAATATTACCGTTAGCAAAGGATACTCTTTTAGTGTACACATCTTCTTAAAAAATGGAAAAAGTCTCTTTAACAATTCTATTTTCACAATTTTTTTACAAAGCATACGTGATAGTTTGTGATTGGTCCGTTTCAAATATTTTTTTAAAATAAATTCAAACAGACTAATAGAATTGTGACACATATCCTGTTGTCAAAAAGTTGTTAAAAAAAAATTGTTAAAATATAATTGTTCGGATTGAGATAAAACTTGTAAACATAAGTATTAATGCTATGAAAAATGAAAAGTGAAAACGACAACTCAAATATCGAAAAATGAGGCTGTTGGAAGACTACGTTTCCTATTAATGTTTTGGATTTAAATCCTATTGTCCAATCAACGTTATTAAAAGCAAAACGATACAATGCAATAAATTTTGAATGACTAAAATATTTCCACCATTGAAGTCTTCTTTGTCATTGTGTTTGCGCTTCTTAATGAGATTCTTTCACTCTTAGGTTCTAAATAGAAATTGGGAATTTAAATATAAAAAATCTTCTAAGTCTTTTGATGCACGAAAATTTTTAATTTTCAGTCAATTACATGAGTATGAGTCAAAACTTTAGTTATTTATAATGCAATTGAAATCTCAATTTATAAATAGGAGTATATACAACTAATTTTTAGTTGTTTCTCATGTAACCCAATGAAATAAAACAAATAAATTTTCTAATTTGAATAAATATAATGCTTGTAAGCAAATATTTAATTATTCGACTTAACCTTGTGTAATTCGAATTGCAATGACTAAATTGAATTGACAAGACTTTTCTTTTTTTTACCAAAACTGGTATAGACAGAAGTATGTGTAAAAATTAAATAATTGACGAGGTCGTGTTCTATAACAATGTTTTGCATATATCATTTTTTATAAAGAAAAGTCAAACTTAACGAGAAAAATAGTAATGAGTCATGCAAATTGAACAAGAAAACAAAATAAGAAAGCAAACAGATAAAGTTTGAATAATAAGAGATATAAATATATAGAAAAAAACTTATATGTAAATTGACAAACTTAAAGACTCCAAACGAATAAAGGGAAGCATAAATGGGTTCAAACATAAAATGTATTGACTTTCGTTACATATATTATTTTTATTTTATATTTATTTTTTATTTCTAATTAATTTATTATTATTTCTTTTTTGTATTTTGGACTTAATCCATATTTATTCTATTATAAACAAATGATATATTCCGTAAAAGGAAGATTAATTTCACATATAATTTTTATTATATTTAATATGATATTAAAGTTATGGTTAGAATTTATCTTATCGCTATTAAACCACCTATCAGTGTTTATCTTCATGAAATCTTATTTACAAACCTATTTTAACAACTTTAAAAAAAAAAAAAACAACTAAATAAACGAAAACTTTGTTTTTGAAAGGCAAAATAAAGAAGAAATTAAAAGAAAAATGAATAAATCAATATTCTTTTGCTATTTGTCTCAATTTGCATGTTTAAAGTAACCAACCTTAATCAACTTCCTTTATTATTCAAATCCAACGTCAAAACACCTTATCACCTAACAGTTACAACTGTTTTGAAATTATACTTTCTTAGAACCTTGAATCTCAACTTGATTCTTTAATTATTTGGATCAACACTTCAATTTAAAATACTTTGAAGAAATCAAAATAAGCCAGACAAAAATATATTCCAACACTTTAAAAATTATATATATATATATATATATATATATATATATATATATGGTTTAATTTGTAAAAAATACTAAAAAGGAAATTGAATAGAAGTATTAGGCATGCACGATATGTAGAAATAAAAAAGGAAGAATGGTTTGTTTCAATTAAAAATGACATCAAAACACTAATGCAAAAACGCTGTTTAACGTCGGTTAATTTGGGCTTTTAACGTCACTTTCACATCCGACGTCTATACGGGTGATGTCTATGGGACGTCGCAATTCCTCAGAATCGACGTCCATATAAACGTCAGTTAACGATATCCACCGACGTCTATATAGACGTCTGCTTATACTCACACCGACGTCTAATTACTCTATATAGACGTCCACCTATGATTAAACCGACGTCAACATGAATATATAAAGAGGTTTAAAATGACACTAACCGACGTCTATGTTGTTATAGACGTCGGACATGACTTTAACCGACGTCTAACAACAATTTTGCGTTTTAGTGCAGTTTTGATCCAGGCTTTCAGTAGCATTGTGTAACACTCTCCTCTCGCTAGTTTCCCCACAAAAAAAGCTTGCCTCTTTTGAATCTTCTAATGCTTTCAACCCAAAACCGAACCTGGGTCCATGGCTACTTCCCATTATTCAACGACAATAGAAAAAAATTACGGTGTCGAGAAGTAGACAAGGACCCAAGTTTCATTTTGGGTTAGAAGAACTAGAAAACTCAAAAGATCGCCACTCTTCTTGTGAGGAAACTAGCAAAGGGAGAATGTTGCACTATGTTACCTAAAGAGAGGATCAAAACTGCACTAAAACACAACACAAAGAAAGCAAACTTTAATCAGTTGAACGACAAGATAATTGATAAAAGACTAAAGAAAGTTTAAACCGTAAGCATAAAAAAAAACCACGCACCTGGGATGCAAGAGAGAAAAAGGAGAGGACGAAGACAATGACGTTATGAGAAACGACAATGCAATGCCGCAAAAGATAAAAAGTAGAGGTGCGCAAGCGAGTAAAAGAAGAGGAGAAGCAGAGAAAAAAGAGAAGAGATGAAGACGCGATCAGAAATTGAATGACGAGAAGAGTCCGCGGTCTATTTAAAATGAAATGGGGCGTCGATTGCTCCAGAAACCGACGTCTAGGAAGTTGAAAAGATTGACGTTTTGGTTTCCTGTCAGGGTAGTTCACATCGGTGCCCCTCACAGCCGACGTCTAAAACCCTCGAATTTGGTGAAAATACAGGAACGTAGACGTCGATGCCCCTTAGAACTGACGTCTACATTGAAGAATTTTTGTCTTCCCGCCTTCCAGACAGGCCTTAGACGTCGGCGTTTGACTACGTGACATCTAATTGCCTGGGGCATTAGGTGAACAACATTAATTGTAACCCAATCGACGTTTGATTTCCTGCCAGTGACATAGACGTCAGTGCCCTTGCTAGCCGACGTCTAAGCTCCTGCGAATTTGATGGGCAGCACTAATTGCAACCTAGTAGACGTCGGTCCCCTGAAACACCGACGTTAATGGACTGTCTTATTACATACCTCAGGCAATTGAACGTCAGTTTGCGGCAGGTGCGACGTCTATGATGTCATAGACGTTGCCTGACATCGAAACTGACGTCTAGTTTTTCAATTTATTTACGATAATGCCATCGTGCAGTAATAGACGTCGGATTTTCACGAAACTGACGTCTAAGGAGTGACGTTAAACAACGTTTTTCCACTAGTGAAAAAATAGATATTAAGCATGTTATTCTTTAAGGGAGTAATTCCATGACGATTTTATATTTATGAATGAAAAATGTGAGACGAATTCATCTTCATCAGAGTTGAGCAGCCAATGCCATGTTGTTCTGGATTACAACATCACCAATTGGTTATGATGTTCGGCTCCATTAATTAACTTGACATTTTTTGTTTCATCCCTATTCTCACCGACACGACCAAGCTAACTTGGCCACCACGACAGATTTTTTAAGATTTTCGACATTCTGATGTCCGATCATATATGTATTCGTACCCTTTCTTTTTTGTTTACATGACAATTATTGTCACGGATCCAACTCGGTGAACTTAAGTTTTGATCTCTTCAACTTTTTCTGACCATTCTTCATTCACATCACCTGAGTGCACCATTCCCTTTAAGAAAAAGCATCAATCCCTTCAATCAATCCAGTGATTACCTAATTTTTTCTTCTTCTAAAAGGTATCAACGATCAAATATGCAGTTAGTTTCCACTACTTTCTTGTCATGTAACGATTAGTTAAGATTTCTCTACGTTGATGTGTACTTTGTTTGTCTTCATCATATTTCATACACATAAGAAACTTGTATGTATATATATTCATATTATTTGTTTAACTTGTCGTCATACTAATAACGTAAACTCACATATAGTTAAGTTTAATTTCTGCAAATATTATATTAATGAGAACCAGCCAAACACCTTATAAACATTTGGTGATTATGGGCAATGATGAATAGAATAGGTTCTGACATTTAATGTGGTTTGAGGAGAAAGAAAGGAAGGAAAGTGTGGTTTTACCTTGCAAGTTGCAAGAAGTTGGAAGAAAACGGTAGGTTTGGTAATAAAAATATAGAAATTTTGACATTGTGGGAAAGGGACTAAACGTTTTTGCAAGATCTGGTTGAGCCATATGATCAGTAGGAAAATGATACGTGAGAACAACCTTTTCTGGCCATTCATTGGAAACTCCCAAATTTATATGTTTTTCTTCTACTACCACACCTTTATAAGGCTTTTTCCCAAACAATTCAAACTCAAATAACGTGTAACTATAAATTTGGCTCCTTATGCTCGTCTATTTATATCACCATCTCATTTTTTCAATAACTACCTCACTCACTCTATATCAGTATATAAAACTTTTCTATCAAAATAACAAAAATCACCCCAAATTCTTTGTGATTTTAGCATGCCTTTCGAAATGGCCAAACTTGGTGTTTTCTATGCTTCTTATTGCCTTCAAAACAAATTTGGTTACATATTTATTATTATGTGTCTTCCCCTATAACCAATGCTATTTTAACACCCAAGGTAATAAAAAGCACACAAAGATTACCAGTTCACAAATACTATTTAATTAACAAATAAAACACATGTTAAAAAGTTATATTTATTTTTTTAAAAAAAAATTATTGATCAATTCATTTTGATTATATATGGTCATATATAAAATAAAAACAAAATATAAACCAATTCACTTTCCTTATCAATCTATAAAAAATTAAGCCAGCATACAAAACTTAAATTATTAAAAAGAGAAATCAGATTAAAGACACTTCTAAAAAAAGTGATTATATAGATAAAGTTAAAGCTTATTTGATTTTGGAATGTATATGTTTGAAAGATAGTTGTTGTAAAATAGGTGTGTGAGTGTAGGGTTTCCAAAGAAGGTAGTTTAAGAGTGCGTGAGTGGTAATTTAAGAGAGCGTACAGACAAAGATGCAAGTGTGTGTGTAAGTGTCAGAGTGAGTAATTGAAGAGACGTACAAACATTTGCATTCCATCATCTGTCCTGCACTCACTGCACCATGGCTCCAACTTCGATGTGGTCCAATCATAACCCTATCAATCAATTTTCTATCTCCTTCAAATCAATTTTACAAACTTATCCTACCACACCTTCAATACTTTTTTTATCTTTTCATTCATTCACATATCTTACAAAAATTAAATCTATATACCACATATATTAGGTCAAGGTATTAAATAAAATTTAAACTAAGATCTTCTGCTGATATCACTACATGCATCATTATTTTTTTATTTGAGATTTGATGACCATTAGAATGTTAGGATGAACGTGAGTTTAATATAACTACATTCATGCTATTACTATATCACAACCAACCATTGATGAGAAATTCTCAATTCAAATCCATATTATAAAAATCACATCATATTTCTACATTTCATTAGAATTATCAAGCCATACTCGTTAACATCATACTTACTCATTCATAACATGTTTAATTAAAATTGGACAACCAGTAAAACCACTCCCACCATTCAACAAGACCGAGAAAAAGAGATTACAAAATCTCTGTACAATACCGAACGGGACGACACTCCCTTAACTCAAGAACATGACGAAACGACCATGTAACAGGTTGGGCTCAAGTATGAGCCGAATACAGTCTAAGACTGAATACTAAGGACTTAGACATAATACATATAACTTGTACTGAACACTTGGAGCTTTGGCCGAGTACTTAGAACTTAGGCCAAACACTTTGAGTCTTGGCCAGCACTTAGGACTTAGGCCGAACACTTGGAACTTTGGTCGAACACTAAGAGCTTAGGCTGAACACTTGGAGTCTTGGCCGAACACTTAGGGCTTAGACCAAACACTTGACTATAGAACGAAGTTCTCTTCAAGAGACCGAGTGTTAGTACGAGACCGAACACTCTTTGAAGGGCCGAGCACTACCAAGACAATACATGACCGAGTACTATCAAGACAGTACATGACCGAGTACTATCAAGACAGTACATGACCGAGTACCATCAAGACAATACATGACCGAGTACTAATAAGACAGTACATGATCGATCGATCATTAACTAAGATTCCATAATAAAAAAATTCAGTTAAGACCGAGCACTAGGGAAAGGCCGAACGGTCCATGAAGGACCCTCAACAACTACATAATTCTGCAGAATGACTGCAGAATTATAAACGACCCCTCTTCTTACTAATTTCATCAAACTCTTCCAACTTCTAATTCTTCAAACTTATATCATATACATCTCTACATATTAATTAAGAATAGCTAAGTCTTTCTAACATCATTAAGAGAGTTTCATCACATATTTGAGAGTCAATTTTGCAGAATCATAAACTCAATGACTGAGAACCAGATTTACTAGTTTTGGTACATTTCTAAGTGTCTGAAGGATTCTAACAAGTTTCTAAATAACAGACCCCGATTTCTTATATATACCAAACTCAAACCGAACACAAATCCCTAATTTCACTATCATATTTTCTTCAAATTTCACTCGCACACTGACCCAAAATCATGCATAAACACAATCATCATACACACAACATCAATATTCCACACAAATATTACCGAAATGCCAAATTATTCAATTTCACATACATGCAACATCATCAATCAACATATTCATACATCAAAACAAATTAATTAAATTAGCTAGCTTCCCTTACCTTAAATAGACCGAACAACTTCTACCCTCCAGAAATTGCTTTAACACCAGTAAATTCTAGGAACACCTAAAGTTCACCTATTGGTGAGAAGAGTTCAACCAAAGGACTAGAAATGTGATCAGAATTGGGAAAAGAACACTGATGAACACATGCAACCAGAAACTTGGCTTGCACGTGCCTAAAAGTTCAAGAATCTAAGAAGACGAGACTTACCAACTCTAAATAAGACCTTTGATTGGTGGAGATTAAAGATCTTGACTCCTAAATTGCTTAGACGGTGGCCGTTTGAGGAAAAGATGAAAAGAGAAGAAGATGATGAAAATTTGTAGAGAGAGAAGGAAGAAAATTTCGGAGAGAATGAGGAGAAAATAAGCTTCAGAATTTTGAAGAGAATGTACGCATACAGAGAATGACAGAAATTTTGAAAACTTTAATTATATACTTTCACCGGGAGCCACATACTTACTCCAAAAACTTACACCTACCTTTTCCCTTCCACATGTGTTTTTGGAATTATGACAATTA
The DNA here is from genome assembly GCF_000741045.1 of Vigna radiata var. radiata. Classification (NCBI taxonomy): domain Eukaryota; kingdom Viridiplantae; phylum Streptophyta; class Magnoliopsida; order Fabales; family Fabaceae; genus Vigna; species Vigna radiata. The sequence goes on along the minus strand of NC_028354.1, from coordinate 17,188,593 downwards.
TTATTATTATTATTATTATTATTATTATTATTATTTTCTACTATTTATAAGAGTAGGGAAAAAATAACATCATTCCATACTGATGTTCATAGACCAGAAACCACAACATAAAATTCTGAACTAATGCACATAAAACATATAGGATTAGAACTTAACTACATCATACTCGTCTAATTTTTCATTTATTGTTTATTTTATTTTTTATTAAAAAAATAATATATAATCCTATTGACACCTTTTGTGTTTTCTTTGCTACTCCGACTTTATTTTATTGATTATTTAGCAAAGGGAAATAAAGGAGAAAGGGTATTAAAGAAATTTGGAAAGGTATGTGTGCTTAGTAATAAGGAAAGGTATAAATATCAATTTCAACGTACACTAAAAAGAAAAAAAAAAATACAGGGGTTGCTTCCTCCACCTCTCCATTTTCTTCCTCCACCTCCTCTTTCCTTTTTTACCCCTCATTCCATCTTTCTATTCCTAATTTATCTTTCAATAAAAGTTTATTTTTAAGATTAAAATTTTATAAATTCTACCCACTCTCACATACAACCTATTCATCCTCTTTTACCTTCATGCTTCATACTCTCATTCTTATATTTATTCTCACTTTCATGCTCTCATTCTCACTCATGTTGGGAATTCTTTCTCTTATCTTTCTTTGAGAGGTTTCCAATTGTTCGAGGGTGACACACTTCAATCTCTTTTTCTTCAAGGTGTGACGTGTATAAGCACGAGATACGTAATCTAAATCAACGTCGAAAACCTTCAAACGGATATGGGGATCCGTCAACGGATGTCAACATTCGTCTAAGGTAAAACAGATGTCGACATCCGTTTTACCTTAAACGAATGTTGACATCCGTTGGCGGATGCCCATATTCATTCAGGGAGTTTGGTGGTTAAAAGATTTTGCTTTTTACTAATATATAAACATACACCCCATCCCATAGAAATTAAGCATCTGTTACACTGATATTATGGAAATGAAATTCGTTCATTTCTGCCTGCAACAATTATTCTTTTATTTTGATTTTTAAAACAGGTTTTACTCTATATAAAAAAATTACAAAAATAAATTTAACAAAATAATATATTCTGAATATAATTTTAATAAATCTAACAAAAAGAATAAAATAATAAACTAAAAAAAATAATACACAATCCGAAAGTTAAAACAGAAAAGAAATATCTGTTTCGCCTTCACGGATGTTAACATCCGTCTTACGACAAGCCATATGAATTCTCCAAGAGCAGTGCTCCCTACACCTCACCTTCTTCTTCCTGCACCTCCAAATTTACCTTTTTGTCCTTCGTTTAATAAAAGTCAAAATGCAATTAATGAACACTTAATGATTTCTTAACCTTCCTAACTCCCAACAACCTTCCTGTCTGAGGGTATAAACCCTAGCATGCACCCCCTTTGTTGGTTACATCAGGAGCAACAACAACGTTTTCCTTCATTTTTTTATTGAGTTGAGAGTTAGTGATTCTGATTAGTGGTGGTGAACTTTGTTGGTGAACTGTGTTGGTGATAGTTGGTGGTGATAGCTGGTGCGAGGAGGAAGAGGAAGCTCGGATAGCTGGTGCAAGGAGGAAGACGAAGCTCGGTCCAGGTTAGAAATGAACATCATTAACCGCCTTTTGGGGTGCGATTAATCTTGCCATCGTTCGAACGACGTTTACTCTTCGCCGCAAATCGAATTGAGGTTTCTCCCAACCGCATTTTGAGATACGTTTTCCTGTGCCGCAAATCGAACTGCGATTTCTAATAAAATCAAATTTGGGATAATAATAATTATTTAATTAATAAATAATTTAATAAAATTTCTAAATTCGTAAACAAACAAAAATAAAAAATTAAATAAAATTATATACATAACAAATAATATAAAGAAATATTTAAGAAATAAATAAACCAATTTACAAAAATATACTTTACTGATAAAAAAAATTATTTAATTCAATAAATTAATTAATACTTAATCTAAATTCATAATTAATAATTAATCAAAATTACATTAACAATAAATAATATATAAAATTTTATAAACTTAAAAAAATTAACAAACAACCTAAAACTAAAAAAACAAAAATTTGGAAAAAATCTTAATGAAAAAAAAGTTGCAAACCACATAATGCAATTGAGTTGCGTTTCTTCCAACCGCACTATGAAATGCGGCTTTCTGCGTTTTGCCAACCGCATTGTGAAATGTGGTTAATGAAATCTGTACCCCCAAACCAACCAACCGCAGATCCATCGGCGGTTGGTCTCTGGCGCTGATCCAGCTGCGGCAGCGTTAACCGCAAACCCATTTGCGGTTCGATAACCCAGCCCCCAAAACCCATCCGTAGTACGAACGACGACAAGCGTTAACCGCAAATCCATTTGCGGTTCGACAACGCACTCCCCAAACCCTCCTCTGATTCCATTCTCACAGTTCATATACAAATTTTAATACACAATACAGTTCAGAGGAAAAAATGCAACACAAATCAAGCAACACACAGATCAAGCAAGAGAGAACATGATTCTTATCAAGACAACAACATGATTTTTAACCCCACAAGATCAACCACATAACCAGATCTACGAATGGAAAAAAAAGAAGGAAAAATACTAACATGACGCCAAAAAGACTTCAAACACGAAAAGAAGTGGTACTCAGCTACACACGAATGCCAAACACAGATAGCAGCAACTCCACTTCAAAAACTTGATGTTGGAGCGGATGAGAGCAAGAAGGTAAAGGGTAGAATGAATAAAAAGGGGGTGAAGGGTTTGTGGGTGTGAGTTGCGGCGAAGTTAGGTAACTTTTTATAAAAACAATGAATAAGTCAGCTTTATAGGAATTAGGGGTACAGTAGGAATTAAATTATAATTTGGAGGTGTAGGACGAGATGAAGGAGGTGCAGGAAGGAACACTCATTCTCCAATATACCATTGTTACTGTATCTGTGTTTACTTCAGTGGCTCACCATTCTGCATTAACTCAACCACACTATGATTTCACCAAGTCAAATATCACAATTACTAACCATTTTTAACTTCAATCTCTCGACAAATATCATCGTCCGTAGTCACATGGCATGGGTTTCAAGGGCCCTAGAAACTTTCTTAGTCTTCTATTAGGGGAACGCTATCTCCAAGAGCCTCTAGCAAGCTATCCTACAACTCCAACACTCTCTTACATTAATTTACAAAACATACTAAAATCACGGAACATATAAAACCTAAATAACAAACTAAACAAAATAGACCGAAAACTCACAGTTGAAAGAGAGGAAGATGAGGAGAGTAGGAAGAAGAAAAAAATGAAATTCTCTGAAGTAGGGGGTGTGGGGTAAGCAGCACAGTGAAAGGAGGTGAAGATTACTTTTGAAATATAAAAAAATTGGAGAGAAGGGTGTGGTGGTGTAGAGAGAAAAGAGTGATGCCAGTGAAAATGGTAGGGTTTGAATAAATAAAATTAAAAAGTAAAAAAAGTTAATTTTGTAATTAAAAAAATTATAGTTTTGGGAAGGTGGAGAGAGTATAGGTGGAGGTGGAGGGAGCAACCCAAAATACTGCTATGTTTCATTTCCAAGTCCAGTCCTTAGGAGCCCAAACTCCATTAAGGTTGATTTTTGTTATTAACACCCTAGTTTTTATAAATATACTTTCATTTTATTTTTGAAAAAAATATTTAAATTGTTCCTAAGTGTACTAATTAATAGTTCCTTGATTAAAATAATAATTATCTTTAGTTTTTAGTCCATCAATATCTTTGGAATATCAAATCAAATCATGCAATGATCCAAAAATATATTATGGCGCTGGACTTTGTTTTATCATTCGGCCCAAATCAAAATTTAAAGTTTGTGTCCAGAAATGGAGTGTAAACATATTTGAAATCGAAATTAAGTTACATCTGCAAATACTGTGCGAATTCGTTTTGATATTAATAAAGAATATTTGAATTGATCTATATTATTTATAATAAATTTTAAGAACACACCTCTAACTCAATTATAGAAATAGTGATTTTAACTAAAAATATTTGGAGTAGGGCTAACAAGACAATTTTTCTTATTAGTGCTAACAACATATTTCTCTTAATATAATTTTTATTATCTACATAAAAAGTACAAAATCATAGATGAGACTCATTTAAAAAATTTTAATTTGTAATCAATTTCAGGCTTTTCTCGTGGTGGGTTTCAACAGTTTTTTAACTTTTTTTATTTAGTTGAATGTGAAAAATATATATTTGTAATCAATTTTAATGGTGTTAGCTTCAATTAAAAGGTTAATTCAAAATTAATTTGTATCCAACTCAAATAAATAGTTGTTAACACCCACCTCACTTTTGCATTAATCTTTGCCACCCACCACTATAATCTAGTTCCATACTAATAATAAATCTAGAAGAAATCAATGGCGCAAACTTTATCTATCGCTCACGCTCTTAGGACAACAATAAGTATTACGCGCCAGTTGAATTGAAAAACACTAACAATCCACGTACTCTATTGCATGTATGATCAACCAACCAGAATGTTACACAAGACAAATGTCAGGCGCGTGAACAAAATTATCATTTTCCATTGCTCCAATCACAAAACCAAACAAATCCACTTTGGATTCATTATCTGCTGACATACTCTCTCTCTCTCTAAACTTTCCCCTGCTTCAGTTCGCCGACAACAATTGTCAGGTAAAACATCTGACCATTTTCAATCTCTTTCTGGTATTTGGTTTATAGTTTTCTACAAGTACTTTTGTTTTCTCATATTGATGTTGTCTATTTTTCGATTGTTTTGTTTTAGTTTCTTGTTCTGTCTCTTTTGTGGATCAAATCAGTGTATTTTTCAATGGTTTTTATTGATGCTGTCAGTTGCGCTGGTGGTGATTCCAAATCCAGTTTAACATTACAAAATTTGATTGAGCTGGATTCGTTTCCATTGTTTGCTTGAGCGTGAAAAAAATTGTCTTTAGTTGATGGGCAGTCTTCATTCTCATCTGCCGTTTAGAATAATAAATAAAACAATTGAAATGATAGTCATGTGATCTGTGGCATAGTTCTGTGTTAAAATTGAGGCTGATATCTGTTGGGGACCACCAAATGTTTTGAAATTTACAATCTCTTGAAGATGAAGCGAATGCTATTGAATGATAGATAATGTATGCTACTGAATTATAGATAATGTTTTCTATCATTTAGTGTAGTTTTGCTTATCTTCATTGTTTGTTCTACGTACCAATGCATAGCCTTGTTGATGGAGAGATCAAAGGGAAAAGCAAGCTTATTCCCACTACCAGTTTCTGAAGTTACATGAATAATCGTTACATCTTTTCCTCTATAGAGTAGTCAGTCAATATTTTTTACGTGGTTTACTTTCTGCAGATTTCTTGAACCTGCTCCTACTTTTTCTCTTTTGAGATTGAGTCACTTGACAAGTATGTATACCGACGGTTATACTGCTCTAGTTACAAACTTATCTCCAAGAGCAACAGAGAACGATGTACACAATTTTTTTGCTTATTGTGGTCTAATTGAGCATGTTGAAATAATAAGGTAATGTTACTTTTGCTGGTAAATTTCTGGGTATCAAAATTGGACCTTTTCATTGGATAGATGTTATGATCTAGGAGCCCCTCACTCAGATTAGCATGGTAGACTACAAACATAATGAATCAGAATCTTCATTTTCCTTTTGGTGATTGTGTTTCACCCATTCTACTATCTAATCTATCCCACCACCAATGTAAATATTTGAGACAAGTCATACGAAAATGCGACAGATGTAGAAAATCAAGTCTTGATCAGTATGTTACATAGGAGTCTCTGGCTTAGGTAATTGAAGGGCATTCAAAAATATGTTGTTTTGAGTCTGTATTCTGTGTCCCTAATCACTCAATAATAATTGGCATGCTTGGATCGAATACTTCAAAGATGTTCCGTTATTTCGCAGTATAGTTCTGCAGAAAGATTTATACTTGCAAGTTGCAGAGCCTAAAGGATAGCATTGTTAGGCGACTTTGTAGTTACAATATCAAGCTTTCTTAGAAACAATATGAATAATTAGTTTTTTTTTTTCGTGATACAGATCTGATGAAAATGCATCTACTGCATATGTGACTTATCGGGATGCCTATGCACTTGAAACTGCACTATTGCTAAATGTAAGTTGCTTATTGATTCTCTTACTTGCTTGCCTCTTCTTGTAGGATATCATGGATTGACATAACATACAACAAGTTCCTTCATTTGTTTCTCACAATTTTGTTTCGAGATGTTTTAAACTTCAGAATGTAGATAATGATGACAATCACTGTTGCATCGTGTTCTTTTATTAACATAGTTCAAGAAAGGATGATAAAAAATAATAATATATGAAATTTCCATTTCATTAGAGAATATTTGTTACTGAAATATTGTATTACTTGAACCTCTTTTAAATCAAATTCATCTTCTGATGTTGCAGAAATTAATATTTCAGTGTTGTGGCATTGTTAATTTGTTCTCACTTGAATATTGTTTGTTAATACCTACATATTTGGTTCAATGCTGTTTCAGGGATCAATGATATTGGACCAATGTATATTCATTTCACGCTATGAAGCTTACGTAAATGACTATGATAATTGGGATAGACATGTATCAAAGCCTGAAGACAGTATTACAATCTCACAAGTATGCCTCAAATCCTCAGAATCGCCTGTTTCTTTTAGTTAGTCCAAACTGACAGAAGCTTTTTATGCCTATTCATAAAAATTCATAAAAAATTATGACAGTCTTTATTTTTCTGCAATATGGCTCAGTATCAATTGTGGGGAATTTATGGTCTATTGTGTTCACAGAAATGTTTTCTGCTGTTATTGTTTATGTTTTCACTAATAATTAAAAAAAATAAAATCACCTTTTATCCTATGTTTCTGAAGGAGAACATGGAATAAAGTGCAAAAGAGACCCTTTGTTTTTGCAGTTTTTAGTGAAATCCTTAAACTAAATAGGAATTTATATTTTGGAATTTGGATTTTCTCATAACTTACTAGTATGTCATGTCCTAGAGGCTTTTATGCAACTGAAATCCATGACAATGTCTCAGTACTACTCTCAACGTGGAAATTTCTGGCATGCCTTTCATGCACTAAAGAATGTAGTGCTTCTAACATATTTTGATTTGTGTTCTTGTTTCTTGCATTTATTTCCTTCTCATCCTTATTAGCAACTTAATGGTATGGTTATCTATTTTAGTTAATAGTCGGTAGAATTTGTTAACTCCATGAGTTTAGTGAGGTTTTATGCACTTTGAAGTTGGCTTACGAATTTCTATCTTGATGTAGCACTTGATGCTGTAAGTAGTTTTACATATTACCTTAATTCATCATTAAAAGAATCTTGCTGTTTGAGGTCAAGAATTGATTAACGGTCGTTTTCATTGACAGGATGATCGCATGGATAAGTTTGTTTCTTCCCCTGGAGAAGCACTAACTCTGGCTCAGGTGGTTGTCAAAACAATGGTGGCTAAGGGCTATGTGTTAGGAAAAGATGCATTTGTCATGGCAAAAGCTTTTGATGAATCTCATAATGTGTCGTCTACAGCTTCATCAAAGGTTGCTGAACTCAGCAATAAAATTGGCTTGACTGATTCCATTAATTCAGGCATTGAAACTTTTAAATCTGTGGATGAGAAGTATCATGTCACAGACTTCACCAAATCAGCTGCAACAGTCACAGGGACAACAGCTATAGTTGTTGCATCAGTTACCGGTAAAGCTGCTGTGGCAGCTGGAAATGCTATAGCCAACAGTAGGTACTTTGCCAAAGGTGCTCTTTGGGTTTCAGATATGTTGACACGTGCAGCCAAAGCAGCTGCTGATTTGGGTCAGAATGAAAAGAAATGAAACTCCAAACAAAAACTGCTGCGTAATATGTTGAGTCTTTGGACACAAACAAATAGCATCATTTGTTTGTTGATATATACTGTATTATAAGGCACGAACTTGCTTTACAAGTGTGGCTACTCATCTGGTGCAAATGTTCATATCAGTAATTTTTAAGAATCCATGGTAAGAAGCCACTTATATATGTGTATCGTTTTACAAAATATGAGAATATGAAACAGTTTTAAAACTTATATGAAGGGAATGCTTTAGATGGATTAACTGTGGTGGAAATAGTAATTTTCTTAAAGGCTCTCTTAAATAGCTAATGGTAACGCTTTTTAGGCTCTCTTAATTTGCTTGGATGTGATTTGGAGATGCGAGTCACACCCATTTAATATGATCATAGATTATAGATAAAAGGTGGTGAGATGAATGATTACAAAAATACTTTCATTCATACTAGAGATGTTAAATAACAAGGTAAGTCTCAACTATTGCTTGATTCCTATTTATGTGCACATCTAAAGTGATGGCTAACAATGAGCTTCTGTTAGCGTTCAAACATGTCATGAACACTATGTTTGGTATCATTGAAGCTGTCTTCTTGTTTTACCACATTTGTTATTCATAAAAGAAAGAATTGAAGAAAGTTACTCAGAAAAGAAAAGGATTACTGTAATAAAGAAGGCACTTCAAACCAGATATGCTTTGCAGAAAAGATGAAAAATAGACATTGCTTGGCTTCCTCCATAAAAAATAATTAATTTATGGTGTCAGAAGATTTGTTGCATCAACATCTTTTCACGTTGTCTTCTTCAACCCACGGTTGGTACAATCAAAACATAAGTAACCAACAATTTACATTATAACATGTGAACTACTTTCTAATATTTGTATGCAGTGATTGATTCCCTGCCAACTTCATTGTTATGTTTTTAAAGGCATTATAGCCAGCATACAATGCAAAAAAATTATCATTCTCTATACGACTCAACCACTGTTTTGCGTAGTCGACTTACTTTGGTCCAATAATAATAACTTACATGCACTGCTCTCAATTATTTAAATGTACTATTTCTTGTTGATCCTGATACCGTGTCAATAGGAAAATGTAACCACATTTATCCATTCTTTTCATTTTTTGTTAATAGTACACATTGATTACATATCCTATGTATCGTTCATCAGGGATTGGCTTGTTGCTTGGGTTTGGTGAATGGGTACTGTCAAAATGTGTCTCCTCCTTTTCCATTCCTACGACAATCTGCCAGTTGCAATACTTTATATACCATCAAAGTCGGGTAGTGGTTGGTTGGTTTCTTTTTCATACATGGACTCTTTTCTTTACAAATCATATTAGTGAAACTTTTTCACTCATGTTATGTTAGCTATTAGATATATAACTTCTCTGTCCTAAAAGGTAAGCTAGTTTTACTATGATAAACTCACTATGTTATTATGTTCATACCAATCTCTAAACAAGGTCATGTCAGACATGATATTAGTGTGAATTATAACATTTCAGCTATATTGACGTCTCAAATTCCTTCAATCACTTGTTATTATGTGAAAAATTTTCATGCCAATCTAGTACTACACCTTTTTGTGACGATGCATTGATCCTTGTTAACTGAAACTGTTTATTAGAAGTGGACTTTAAGTCTAACTCAACTCCACAAAATCACATTAAGGTATAGACATTTCGAGTGTGATAGTAGAAATGGATGGTCTGATAGCAGCCCAACAACGGGTAAAATAGAAATGTCCAAGAAACAAGAAATATCGCTAGGATATACCATATTAGAAGATGTGTTTTAAGCCTAATTCAACCCTATAAAACCGGCTTTTAAGGTGAAGTTTGCACCCAACTTATATATTATAGATTGGTCTTATTTGTAGTCGATGTAAGACTTTCAACACCGTTTATAGCTGTAGGGGGTCGATAACAATGTTAGGTGATTTTTATGAAATCATAAGAAAAATAATGTTATAGTTTGTGTATTCTACATCTAACATTGCTCTCCTCATAAATAAGTTATCTGCATTTACAACAATTCAGCACTGTAGTTGTCATCTACCTCTTACCTAAGTGTGTTGTGATCTTGATTGGACGGCAAGGGACGTGTAGCTTATCTTGATTTTCTTGCATCTATGGCCATTGATTGCATTATATGAGGATGACTAAAAAGGACATAAGTAGGTAAGGAAAAAAAAAAAGCTTTGCTTCCTTGGCACAGATCATTTGTATGATGCAGGCGGTCCTAGCGGTGCATTCTTTTGTAAATGGCACCACATGGATTTCTAATAGTGAACCTATGAATTATATTAATTATTTCACATAATAGGGTGTCTCAAATATGGCAACGCCCCGTAATGAACAACCAAGAAAAAGTCTTAATGCTTTTTCACAATTTTCCACAGCTTCTTTGGAGATATGCTGTGATGAAACCTCAAGTCAAAATTGGTGTTCCTTCTTGTCTTTTATGTTTTGGACCATCTGGACCATGCAGTGTCATTTTCTTCCACAGATTATTAGATTTCATAGCAATGCTCTTAAATTCCTTTATATTAATGCTCTCAAATTTATTATACGTGTATAAAAAAAACCCGTTAAGAAAAGTATTTCTCTTTGGTGTTTGATGGTAAGTTGATGGATTAGTCTCTTGTAGGAATATTCTTGAAAGCCAAAAACCAATCCTCTAACTTAATGGCTGAGAAGAATAAAAGAAAGAAACATATAACTGTCTTTTGCTTTTGAAACTTGTTTAATTTTAAAGGAACTTTTAAAAGAAATCGTCTACTAGGTTGTGATAAGTTCACATGTAAATATAGTGCTTTTCCATCCAGAGAAGCATGATTTGACTCAATCGCAAGCCTCTTTCCAAAGTTGACCTATACTATGTCCTCCTAGCATGATATTTTATGCCCCCACTAAAATGCTTTAGAAAACAATCAGTTCAAAACAAATATAAAAATATGCCATTAAAGCAGAGAGCGAATAGATTATATCAGTAACCAATCAATTGTAACCCAAATTTAAAATGAGGGACTAGAAAAATATGTGCTAGCCATCCACGTTCTCAAATAGTGAAGTGGTCAAAAAGATGAGAAGCATGACAACTGCATTGAGCTCACAAACCTTATACCCTCAAGTGCATTTGGTTCAACTCTAGGCTTGAAAAGTTTCAGAGCCTACCATGAAATAACTTTCAAACATTACAGATTCACATTTGTAAAGAAGACAGATCATGAAGTGAAAGAATGCAAACGATACCAATCAACTTTATAATTCTCTTCTGCATTTCTTCTTTGACTTTGCAAGAAAGGCAATGGTATACAAAAGGGAAAATGAAAAGTATAATCTATGTAGCAAACTACACTGATTATGTAGAGAGAGTGATGTGAACACGTTATTCACTCCTCACTAATATCCAACACATAAAGACTTTACTGTACAACAAAATTTCACAAAGACTCAAAATTTTGTTTCAGTACCTCTTGGAAGTATCTCCCGGAATTGGGAAACTAACAGCAACAAATGGGGCAACGAATTAGTCCATTTTCATTGCAATCAGGGCAACGCTGGAATCCATACTCCCCCACCTCACCATCAACATACTTTTCTTCGTTTTCATCACCTTCATAGTAAATTTTACAACTTCCAGAACAGGTTTCACAGGGAACAAACCTTATATCCCCACAAGCCTCACACACTCCCCCTCCATCACATCCAACACTGTCCTCAATATTCTTCTCACAATAACCCAAAAGCTTCTCAAGCTTCCCATCCTCATGAAGCCTCTGAATTTCCTCAACTCCACCAATGTGATTCTTCCCAACAAACACCCTTGGCAATCCTAAACCACCATACCCTTCACCCAGTAACTCTCTAAGCTCCTCCTTGAACCCTGAGTGCATAGACACATCCCTCTCATCCACCCTCACTCCTAATCCCTTCAGAATCAATTTCACTTGGCAACAATCCTCATATGTCTTTCGCACGCCGCGTAAGCTAGTGAAATACAACACCACCTTATCTTTCCCACATGGATCATCAACCTTCAAATCATCCAGAAAAACATCATCACCTTTTGTTTTATTTTCCTCAAATAGGGACCACTTTGTAGTCCCATGAACATCTTCATCACCCGGTGCCGGTCGAAGGTGGAAAGGACTATCTGGAGAGAGTTGTTGGAAGGACTTTCTGAAGGAAGAAATCATTTCAGGGTCAAAGTCTGAGATTGCAGGAGTGAGTTTTGATTCCTCCTCAGTCATCAGAAGCCACATGGGTTTTGGAGAAGCGACAACACTCATTTTGGGTGGATCAACATCACCAACGTCATCACCATTGACATCAAAGGTGAAGCTCCGGAAGTGACTCGGAGAACGGAAAGGGGTGGTGTCTTCAAGGCCTTCCATGAGTTCCCATGTGTTGATTGTCTCAGGCTCACCGGGTGGTGTTCTAATTGGGGTCTTGGGAAAAACTTTCGGCAACTTCTGTTCAATCATGCTAGACCAAGTCTTGGCCTCAATCAACCCCATTGAGAACTCTTTTCTTTTCTCTTTCTCCAATTCCTCACTCTTCTCTTTCGCCTCCGGCCTATGGACAAAGCTTTCACTATCAAACCTGAAACTTTCGGCATTACCAACCTTACCATTGGAAAGCCTGAAATCGTGGTCACAATTCCCAGCGAAACTGTGAGTTGGAGCAGGAGAATTGAGTTTTAGAGTGCCCAGTGTCGTGGAAGTGAGTGCCACAACATGATAGCTATCACCTTGTTCCTGAGGTGGATGGTGAACATGCATTGAGTAGCTTCTGGGAGCAGGAGAATAAGGAGCATTGCAACGCCGACATCGCTTTTGCTTTGAACTCGCACAACCCATGATCACTACCAAGCCCCCCAAAACATCTCCACCTCTTCCTTTCCCTACAACAAAACAAAAACACAGCTTCTCTTGCTTTAGTTACACATTGCTCGGAGATACGAGGAAAAAAATGAAAAAGCTAACAAAGGACGAACTACCTTTGCGTTGTGTGGATATTCAAATTGGTTGAACAGAAGATGAAGGAGAAGAAATGGAATTGCTTTTTAGATTTGGAGCTCAAATACACACAAGGGGTGGGCCAAGTTGCGTAAATGGAGGGAGAAAAGTAGAGAAAGAAAGTATATTTATATACAAAAGGGACCAAACTAAAGGAAACACTTGGTTGCGTACAACTCACCATGTATGTTCAAATCGAAAATCGTATTCTTCTAAATATATAGGTACCCCAAATGTTCCTACCTTACCATGATCGATCGAGTTTCCAATATAACTAACAAAATACTCTCATTATGATGAATAGACCAATCATCAAACTCATAATCATGATTTATCGGTAAGTATATAACAGATAACGTATTAATAATTCTTATAATTGGCTTCCGACTTGCAAAATCATTGAATAAATTAGTTGGTATTTTAGAAGCCAAAACCCAATCTTTCATTCAAAATATAATTAAGCGTCCATGAACTTCAGTTAATTAACTACATTAACTTTAAAGGGAAAAATAATTTAATACTAAATTGCTAAATCATTGCGTACCTAATAAGTTAATAATTGTATGACAAACAAGAATCATGTCCCCTTATGGAACTGGGAAATTTACGCAATTGAAAACGCTTACACGACAAATTTTAATGTATCTTTAAGAATAATACCTAATGATTTAGATTTTACTCACACCATATAGTTTGATTTCCCCTTGCAACAATTTGTTGAATTAAAAGAACAGATTTAAATGCACCTTAAAATATAGATTTACGCGTGATATCACGACTTTACTTTTTTGGCACGAAGCTTGGGACATAAACATAACTTTCCTTATATAAGATAAGATTGACATAAGTACATAATTAACTTCTTTACCTAAGCCATCATGCTAAATTAGAAATTAGAATAACTTTTAGGGCGTGGGGCGTATCCGTATAGGGGATATGCACTCATTCAGCATTCAATTGTATTTTAATAATTCTAATTTTTATAATTTTCGATGATTCTTTAAACTGGTAGTAAAACTATTTTATAATTCTTTTATATTTCCAAATAGAATTGTATTGTATGCACCCACGGTACATACCAAACATAATAGGAGTCGACGGACTGATTGTTCGAGACATGGAGAAAATTTATCGATTACGATTAAAATTAGTTAAACATTTAATTAGCATAAATAGATTAGTAATTAAGTTTAAAGAGAATTTGATCGTAATTAGATCGACTTTAATTAAAAGTTTATGGAAAAAACTTTTAACATAAGTAAAAAGTATGATTGTTAGGACTTTTTATGATACATTTATTATAATATTGATTGTTTTAAACGATCAAATCTAAACTGACTTTAGAATCTAAGAAACTTTAGCATGCATTTCACGATCGGTGGTAAACAAATTACCTTAACACAAAGAAGGCAACATCGAAGTGTGAATACCAAGAAATTGTTTTAAATAGACGTTCAACCTTACACCAGAGACATTTTGGCGTCCACCATAGAACCAAGTAGAAACTCCTTACCACATGCTAACCACCAGGAGCATGACAAGTAACGTTGTGTTGGAGGAAGTTTTGGAAAATTAGATGGATTTGAGATAAATGAACGGAGGATGCAAAAATAGATGGATGAGATGCAAAATAAGTATGAAGAAGAGTTAAAGGCATTGCAAGCTAAGAACGCCCTAACCCTTTAGGAACTAAAAATTGTTCATTTTGTCATCGGTGACAACCTTTATAAGAAGGGATCTTCAACGCCCTTCCTAAGGAAGAAGCTCAATATGTGATGGATGAGCTACACAACGACGTGTGCGTCATGCATATCAGTTGACGCATAATGAAAGAGCAAGTTCTACAAGTAAGATACTTATGGCCAACAATCGAAGCCAATAACAATAGGTTTGTTGAAAAATGCACTAGATGCCAAGAGCACGTCAATGACGTTAAGGCACCTTCTTTAGAGCTGCACAACATTGTCTTCCCCATGGTCGTTCGCGAGAAATGGATATTGTTGGCCCATTTCTGGTCAGTCGAGCTTAGAAGAAATTCATCTCAGTGGTAGCAGATTGCTTCACCAAGTGGGTAGAAGCAAAAGCCTTAACTATCATAACTACTTGGCAAGTACAATCCTTTGTTTGGAAGAACATAATTTGTCAATTCGGACTGCCTCAGGTAGTTGTCACAGATAACAATCAACAAGTCATAGATAGGAAGGTAAGGGAGTTCTAGAAGGAGTTGGGCATAAAGCATGTTTCTTCTTCTCATATGAAGTAACTATAGTGGTCGGTTAAGGAAAAGTTCATCCAATAAACTCTTGTCACACCAATGAACTAATATGTTAAGGAAGAGTTCTAAAAAAAACCCTATAGTTCCATCACATATGATCAGTTAAGGAGAAATTATAAACAAACCCTATTGTTCAAGTATATACAGTTGATTAAGGAAATTTTCTAAAAGAACCCATAAGGAATGTTCACCATTAAAAATGGTTAAGGAAGAGTTCATTCAAAGAACCCCTACCGCACCATTCAATGAACCCGCAAAGGATCAGTTCTAAAAGAATCATTGTCGAACCCTCATCATTAAAATTGGTTAAGTCAAGAATGAATTCATCGCATGAACCTATACCTATCACGCTAAGGGCGAATTCATTTCAGATTGATCAAGGCAAACACAATCTAATGGATTAAAAAGGAAAGTTTGTAAAGATTGACTGAGTGAATTTGTATTGCTTTAAAGAATTGTGCAAGTGTGGGATCGATCTAGTAATGATTGACTTACAAAAGGCCTATCACTACGAGTTATATCGAATTCACCTGTGAAATCATCAAAAGATAACCAAACCAACTCTTAAAAAATATGAAAATTATGCTTAAGAATCCAAGAGAGTTAAAAGTGTATTTAACGGCCTCTTCCGGTTGAATGTATAAATACTTTGTCTTCGACAACGACTTTAGCATCTTCATAAATTAAAAATATAATTGTTGAGACTTTGTATAATGTATTTATTATAATATTAAGTGTTTTAACTCATTAAATTTAAACTGATTTTAATATCAGAATACTTATAGTGGATATTCTCTAATTGCTTGGAAAACATATTACTTTAATACGAAAAATACAACATCAAAATGTAAAAGTAAAAAAATATTTTAAATCATTGTTGTATCCAATACCCGAAACAAGAATTAAATATAGGAATAATTAAAAAAAATATTGAAAAGATTTCAGTAGTAATTTGTGTTGCAGAGGTGGGTGGAGGTTGCGGAAATGACCGGCGTTGGGGGTTGGTTGCATTTAGAGGCTTTTATTAACTGATTTAAATGTTTTTTTTTTCCTCTTTTCAATAAATATGATGTCATCTTTCTTCAATTATATTGCTCTTATTTTATCCAATGAAGACTGAAAGAAGTCATAATAACGGGACATAGATACACTAACTAACACATTTAATAATCTCACTGAGAGTATAGGCACAATTTAATTAAAGTACAACAATAATTAACATTTGAAAATTAAGAAAATTTAAAATTTTACTCTTTCTCTCTCAATATCTGTCATATAAAAACATCAAAATAAGTTGTATATTATCTTTTCAATTTACTATCACTTATTATTTTCATGTATCAAAATAAGTTGCGTATTATTTTTAGTTTTCTGTTTTTGATTTTTGGCTTTCGATTTTAATAAAGAATGGTATTTATCAAAGACATTCTAACAATTCAGTCAGTTTGATAAAAGACAATAGTTATATTAAAAAAAATAACATTTTTTACTTTGGGTTTTCAGTTATGTATATTATTTTTGTTGAACTTTTACCTCTATGGATGATTAAGGAAGCTTTTGGAGGCTGCTAGGTCAAATCTAAGCCAACTAACTCAGCAAACCAATCAATTGGAGGACAAATAAATGATAGGATAGACTTTTGAAATAATTTAATCAGCATACGATAAACTTACGACTTCATATGAATCTAATGATGTGAAAGATGATAGTACACTACAGATCACATTTCGCCAAATTTTAATTAATAATAACAAATATAGAAAATAATATGTTCATAAATGTCTAAAAGAAATTAATAAAAAAAATGTTATTACTATAATATATAGTAAAGGATTTTTACAATAATATTTAATGTGTAAATGATTTGGTATATATGCCGTTTTATAGTTTAATTAGTAGTCTTAAAAAAAAATATGTTTATCTCCTATATGGAGAATATCCCTTTCAGTTGAACTTTTTCTAAATAAAAAAATATGCACGTATTTATAATTTGTCTGATTCTTTTATCATGTTTGAGTTTTATTTAGATGATATACATAATAACATATTTAATTAAATATTAATGCATTTTAGTGAAGTAAAACTCCAATTATGATTGAAGAACAGTACAAACCGTATCTACGATATTACATCTAAATTTTGTCTAATAAACTAATCTTAGAGTAATATTGTATGATTTTAATATGTTTTTCCCATAATCAACTTATTAAATAGGGTTAACATCAATGTTGAATGTAATTCAAACCATTTCATTCTCAATTAGTGATGTTTAGCGGCACAATACCAATTTAAAACATTATTTTCATTTTCTAATTTTTATTTCTCAAATATTAATGAATTTTAAGTGTGTGACTTGATATTTTGTCATTATAGATATTTAAATGTGTTTAGAGATGTTCTTAAACTATTTAATTTTGGATATTTTTTTTTTACAATTATGATAAGATAGAATGGCCGACATGTAAGAATTAAATAAGAAATGAGAAGAAAATTTAAGGAACAAAAGAGAAAAAAAATATAAATATATTTTTTTTTAATTTTTTTTGCCGTGAATACATTACTTTTTTTTTCTTTGATTAGATTCCTTAATATATATTTTTTGGTACTTTTATTTATAATTTAGTTTTTAATACGCTACTATTTTTCAAGTTCTCAACGATGTTAATTTCACATTATCAATGTTAATCACGTCAATAAGCTCGTCACAAAAATTAAAACAAAAACTTCAAAATTACATGAATGAATATTCATTCAAAAATTAATATACCTGTATTTGTTGGAAATATATTTAACGCTTACACTTTTAATATGATAGTTATACTTAGTTTTACATTTCATGTAATTTTAATTGGATGTTTGTCACAAATTCTACAATTCGATTAAAACTCTATTAATCCAGTTTATATTTATAAAATTTAGGTTTAATAATTTCAGATGTTCTTATTTGTACACAATCGTTTCAAATAGATCATTGTATTGTAAATGTGCTCAATTAGATTCTTTTTACGAAAAAGTGACTCAATTTAGATCTCACCGTTAATTGGGCTGGATGGCGTTAAAAATTGTGATTCGTGATTTGGTGATTGAGCAAATTTTATTGACATCGTATACTTTGGTCACTTGAGGTAGATTTTTTGATTGTTGTCATAATGCTTCATTCTCATGCCTTGTGTGAGTTTTTCTCTCTTCCTCCTCCTTTGCTCTTTCTGTCGTCGGATAACATGAGGTTGACAAGGGCCATTGGCAATCAAGTATTATATTCAACACCAAGTTACAACAATTAAAACATCTCCTTGTTTTTCATCTAACCTCAACCTACTCACATCACCCAAATTATACCTTCACAATTTTTAAACTAGTTTTACAGTAACCACGAAGGTGAAGGGTGATGCTCGACTTTGACTCTCCATTACGCTCTCGTTTTTGTTCTTTCCCCGAAATGCCATTGATCTCGAGTCGTCTACCATCAACATCTAGATAGACCATTCTTCAACCTGCACTTAGAAATAACAATTGAAGAAGATTAGAAACCAATTAATATCATATTCACATTAAAATCATATTCAATTGTTGTCATGCCTAATTCCATTGCTTAATCCAATTACAAGAAATATACAAAATAGGTTACCCCA
Source organism: Vigna radiata var. radiata (assembly GCF_000741045.1). Classification (NCBI taxonomy): domain Eukaryota; kingdom Viridiplantae; phylum Streptophyta; class Magnoliopsida; order Fabales; family Fabaceae; genus Vigna; species Vigna radiata. The sequence goes on along the minus strand of NC_028354.1, from coordinate 17,169,770 downwards.
TTATCTTCATCAAATTTCACTTATCAATCACCATACCCTTAAAATCCTACTTTTTCCATTTCCGTTTCAATCTCTTTCCCCCAATTTCCTCTTAGTCTACAAATTCTAAACTAGCCATCTGAACCTCTACAACCACCATGAAAACCCTTGCCCCATCACAACCTCACCATCTCATGGCATGAGTAGCCTACACCAGGTTTCAAATCTCGTCGTCGCTCACCCCTCAACCAGTCGAAGACTCCATCATCGAGGCCATTCGTTACAAAAGGTGTCACATGAGACATCATGTCTCCCGCCTGCTTCCAGTTATTCTTGCAAGACGATCACTGCAACACCATGACCTGTGACGGGTCGCCTTGCAGTCGAGGTCGAGTCGTTCACCAAGGCTGTCGTCGTCCACCGTTACTACAGGTGTCATCTGGCTCCCAACCTCTTCTCGGTTTGGTTTTCCCTGCTTCTCTCTGAGTGAGGAGAAGAACCTTTGCTCCCTGAGTACATTGAGGAAGAATTAAACTCTAAAAATAATAAAAAATAATTAAATAAAAAATTTTCAGTAACACAATGAAATAAGGGTGTTACAGTTGTCATCGAGGTGGAGGTGGTGGAGGAGGGACATGGCGACGATAGCGAGGGGAGGGGACCGGTCATGTTGTTGTTGTAGAGGTCAAGGACTTGGAGATTGACGAGGGGGGCAAGGTTGAAGGGGAAAGTGGCGTTGATGGTGTTGTTGGAAAGGTTGAGATGGCGGAGGGCGGTGAGTGCGAAGAAGTAGGCAGGGATTGGGCCAAAGAATTGGTTGTCGACGAGGGAGAGATAGGAAAGGAAAGGGAGGTGGGAGAGGTCATCATAGAGTGTGCTAAAGAGGGACAAGGAGGTGAGGTTAAGTGTGGATGAGGATTGAGCCAATGTTCAGCCATGCCGAACAAACCCTCCCATCTTTATCCCCTTCCAACACTCACACACTCACAATCTTACCCATCTTTGTCTTTCTCTTTTTCTTTTTTATTTTATTTTATCTAGCCACTGTGAGTTTGACAGAAAAATTATTTGGCGACCGAAAAACGAAAGAGGAGGAAGAAAGAAAAAAACTTTGGAACTACTGAATTTCATGACACCAAAGAGAAAGTGAGAGAAGTAACAAAGATTTTATTTAAAACTTAAATTAAAATAAATTCCACCACAAGATGCAACGTCATCAAAAATCACACAGTTAGCTAGTCAAGATATACAAATTTTAATGTTATTCATTAAATTTAACGACAAGGTAAAAGAAAAATAATAAACATATTTAAAATAATTATACAAATAAAGAGGTTCGAAATTATTAAACTATAATTTATCTTAACATACCGTCATAATTGACATAATATAACAAATATATTCAACATTATCAATCATTATATTTTGTTCTTATTATTGATGAATATCGATTCATCAATTAAATTAATAACAATCATATTTTATTTAAGAAATTTAAATTTATAATTTATAAATATGGAAGTAATGTTAGGCATGCCGTGATATCCACCTGTCAATTCAGGTGAACACTGTAATGCGCGGTTAGCTCATCAATGCAACATTATCAAAAATCAGAATTCATGATTACGCAAGTAATAACTGAATTAATTAATTAATATGATTTGGTATTTGGTGATACACGTGATGGCACGTGGACAAGCGTGAGATCTTGCAGTTACCTGAGCTAACTCACTGCTTCTCCAATTATGGCTCCACATGATCAATTTCCCTCATCAACGCCTATAATTTGATACTCTTTTTTGTTCTGTTAATTTATATACATTTATATGATAAAAGAAATACGGGACCAAAATTTTAGAAATATTATGTCATAAAATAAAATAAAAATTGACTAAAAATATATAATATCGATAAATTAGTTTTTGTCCATACAAAATTCCGTCACTATCTATGGACTCATTTGAAGTAATTACGATGGAATTAATATTTCCCTTCTTTTGCCGCAGCATTTATGTCAAAACATAGAAGACACGTGGAGACTAACGCATTCCATTAATATTTAATTTCAACAATTTAATTTATTGTTAATTTTCAAGTCAAACATTCATGTTGATTCTACAAACGTGAGCACCATTCTTGTTGACCTCTCAATCACTACTCCATTTAAAGGGCTTTGGTCTCTATTCATTTCAATTTCTTAGAGAATCCATTGCTACAAACCCACCAAAAAAAATAATATTTAATTTGTTGCTGCAATAACACAACCGATGTTGGAACCACATCAATCCATTTTATCTATGGTTTAATATATATAAGAAAAGGACAAACACTACAAAACCTTGACCACGACTAATCTTAATTAATTTAACCACGTATGCTAATTAATTATATATAATTTAGTGGCAAAAAACAGGGAAAGACATAAATATAATATATATATATAATATGAGAATATATAATTATATTATTTGTTGGAGGGTATGTTTGTCTGTTGATGGTTCGTGCATAAGTGATAGGTATTAATATATTGATTATTGAATGAATAGAAAAAAAGGTTTGGAAGTATGGTGAATAATGGTGGAAATGTGTGACACTTTTCGGGATCCATGGCCAATCATGTTAGCTGTTTATATCCTGAGTTTCTCCACAAACGCCCGAAATTGCGCCCACAATTCATGCATTTCTTTTCTATTGAATTCAGTTCCGAATATGTAAGAATTTTCTATTCTATTTACAACATCAAGAGTTTCAAGTATATTTTAATTTTAAATACAAGAGAAATTCACTTTGAGTATTTTTCACTTCATCCATCTACATACTCTCGTCTGCACATGCTCAAAACCTCTCTAGCATTTGTCTTTGCATTTCTAAACAATATACTACTCCTTTAATTTCCATTAATACAAAAATAACTATAATGTCATACGTTTAACGTTCCTACGTAGTTAACGTTAAAAATATCTGTGATATTTTTGTAAATAAAAGTTTCACTAAAAAATCGAACATAAACTTGTCCAATTGTAATTAGTTATAAGACGTCGGATATTATGAAGTCAGACATCATATTGGATAAATTTTAGGAAAATACTTGACGTGAAGATGAAAATATACTTACGTATTAGAATTAGATGTCAAAAAATTATAAGTCGTCAAATGCCCTAGCATTAGATGTCAAAAGGTTATAAAAATTTGGGCGAGAGGTAGAAAATTCATTCACTACTCGCACATATAATATTTCTTTCATTTTATACAAATACATATTGATTAACTACTTTGTATATGATTTTCATTTGTTTTGACAGACGGTTTTCGTGTTCTTTTCTTTCATAGGCATGTTTAACTTTCTCTCTCATTGCTGATAACACTTTATTCTGATGAACCCACCTTTTTTAAGGTTAGTTTTAATTTATAGTTCATGCTGTATAAAATACCAAAAACTAGATTATATTTGTTGTTTTTGTGCTTTTCAAGTCTCTTAGAGTTATAAAAATGAATCACGTTAAATTAAAAAAAAAAAACAAAAAAGTTGATTAATTTCGAACAATGGCAAAATTCGACATTAATTGACCTTAATTGAAGTTGGACAGTGACAATATCCGACGTCAATTTGTTCTATGTTATGTTCAATGTCAATTAACATCAATTAATGTTGAATTTTTTAAATCTTCTGATGTGACGTTGCTTTCAAATTCAACGTTAAAAACCCAAGATCACCGACTTTATACGTTATATTTGTTCTAATATCCATAAACACCATCTCATTCTATCCCTAATTTCCTCCAAATCATATTACCTTACAACCATCAAATAAAAGTTTTGAAGATGTATTTGAGATTGATCATGGATAGATTTTTTTTTCTTATAAACCACTTATGAATTTTAATAACGTGAGTAGATTATTTGGAAACTTTTTCTTCTTAAACTAGACCACTTTATTGTTTAAGTACAATTTCTTTTTACAAAAATTTAAATTTTCATCATTTTGTATAATTTTGTAAGTTGTTTGTTACTGTAATTCTGTTTTCAAAAAATAAATTCTTAAGAATATTTTTTTTCCTAGTTTAATAGTTTTGTATATTTATTTATAATAAATTAATTTATTAAAAATTTATATTTTTTATAGGTTTAATACATCTTTTGGTCCCACCTTTTGGTGCTTTTGTTCAAAATGGTCCCATCTTTGGAAAAAATTCACTTTGGTCCCATATTTGATTAAATTTTGTTCAAAATGGTCCCTATGGCAGACGGCGTTAAATTTCTAACGATGCAGATGCTGGCGTGGCAAACTATTATCCATCTGTGCCCAATTTAAATGACGTGGCTGTGTGGATAATATTTAAGGGTAATTAAAAAACCCCTAATTAAAAACAAATTAGGAAATTAGGGTAATTGAAAAACTCCAACCCTAATTGTTCGTCAATTGTCGTGATTGGCGTGACAAACTTTCCATCACTGGAAAAATTGAGAATGTGTTGTATAACCCATCATTGAAACAATCTCAGATTACAAAAATACAACCATTACAGGTGTTTCAAACAGTCATACTGATTTTGTAATTAGCAACTATATGTAAAGTGAGCTTCGACCTCATTGTGCAACACANATTGACCTCCCACCNCCTAAGACAATCATATCACACTTTCAAAATACAAAGGAGCATTCGAAGAACAAATGTTTGATGTTTTTCACNCTGGTAACACAACCTTTACACAACTCTCCATCTTATTGAATGATGTTTCGCTTNCAAAATTTTGAAGGGATAGGATTATGTCCAGCAATGGTTTTCAGACAAAAGCTTAGACCTTTGGAGGAGTACGCTGTTTCCATAAAAAATTTAAACTAATTGAAAAACCCCAACCCTAATTGTTCGCCCCCCTGTCTTCCACAACCAAAAATCNCACAACAAAAAAATGATATTTAACATACAATACAATGCACTACAACAGCAAATAAACAACTTTTTATACTACCCAAAATCAGAGTAACCTTAGAACATCAATGCACTACCCTAACAGAACATCAAATTAAACCCTAACCCCCAAAAACAAACATAAACAACAGAATTTCCTTAGAGTGTGAACCCTTACCTCACCCCCATGCAATGTTGAACTACCACCTTCAAGCAATCACCACTAACGTGATCTCCAATGGCGACAAATGAACAACAGAGCCTTCTCTCCAATCGCGACAATTGACGAACAATTAGGGTTGGGGTTTTTCAATTACCCTAATTTCCTAATTTGTTTTTGATTAAGGGTTTTTTAATTACCCTTAAATATTGTCAAACAACCACGTCATTTAAATTGGGCACAGATCGATAATAGTTTGCCATGCCAGCATCTGCACCGTTAGAAATTTAACGTCGTCTGCCATAGGGACCATTTTGAACAAAATTTAATCAAATATGGGACCAAAGTGAATTTTTTCCAAAGGTGAGACCATTTTGAACAAAAGCACCAAAAGGTGGGACCAAAAGATGTATTAAACCTTTTTTATAAACCCAAGTATATATAAATTTAAAAATATATTCTATGATTGTCCAATCAACTCATACATGCATAGTTTAGACAATCAACCATGGGACAAATGCAATGGTGGATCATCCCTCTGTTCTAACAATTACATATAAGAAAGTAGGCAATCCAAGATATTAATCTTAATATGATCAATTTAAAACAAAATGTAATTATTATCAATTAGATTGTAATTAGGTTGTTTTCATCGAAAATTCACTTCAAAACTATACGAATAAATTTGAAGTAAAAAGATAAACAATTGCATTTAGTACACGTTAAGTTATCAAATATTTATTCACTTTAGTATCAGATATCTTTTGTAACTAACCTTCAAATATAACATACTAAAGACAAGAACAAATGTTAGGATGAGCACTAAATCACTAGCAACTCATACAATACTGGATGACAGCCTCAAATCTCATACCTAAAACAAAAAAATATGTTTAATTTAATATTTATAAATTAACTAAAAATAAGTATAATGAATAAGATAATTTGAACATATTGTAATTATGATAATAGAAAAATTATAAATAATTTATAAAACACAACCAGATATACAATATTTTATTATGATAATTTTTATATTACCATAATTATTATTTAAATGATCTTATTTATTGTAATAACTTCTCAAATTTTTATTTCCAATTAATTTATAAATATTAAATTAAATATATTTTTAAATTTATATTTACACGAGTTTATAAACAATTATAAATTTTTAATAAAGTAATTTATTATTTATAAATATAAAAATCTATAAAACTAAAAAGAAAGTTTACTAAGAATTCATTTTTAGTAAACAAAATTTCAGTAATACAAAATTAGAAAAAACATAATGAAAATTTAGTCTTTCACAAAAAAAAAAAAATTATATTTAAACAGTCAAAAGAATCTAATTAGAAAAAAAAAATCCTATGTTCCACTCACAAATAAAGTTCAAAATAACCTATAAAAAAAAAGTCTCATAATTGTTTCATCCATCTCCATGCACATAACACATTTCCTGTTGTACAGATTTTCTAAATTTTTATGAAGTATTTATAAAATATGTTATTTTACCTCTTTTCATCTCTATAGTTCATGACAAAAATTATTAGAAAACTGTAAAAGTATAATTAAATACAAAATAAGAATATAATTAATAAAATAATCATTAATATAATTTTAAACTTTCAAAATAGCTTACAAATATTTTTTTTTTCAAAAAATACCATAATTAAAAAGGACAGGGGAGTAATTGATAAAACATTGAATTCTTTCAAATATAGAATAAAAAATGTTCGTGTTTATAATTATTAAGATTTAATGGCTTATTTTCCTCACAATTATTATCACTATATGATTAAACCATTTTTTTCAAATATTTTATTACTAATTTTCAATTTTATTATTTTATAATGCCGTTAAAAGTATATCACGTTTAATCTGTGAAAAAATTTTAAAAACATGCCAAAATGACATTAATTTAATGAAAATAAAAATAAAATAATATTTCACTTTTTTACTATTTTTCCATATTGTTTCTTCAATTGTCATATATTTATTATATTGATAAAATACATAAAAACAATTGTGTTTGAGTTATAATAATTATGAAACTAAGTAGACATGCTCGCTTTGGTTGGTTGAGTGGCGAGGATTGAAAGTCTGTACTTACCTCACTATATATTAAAATAATATTTGATCATGTAAATATTTTAAGTTTTTAATTGGTTAATTATGTCTCTAAATAATAAATTAAAAAAATTATTACGTGTAAATTACTCATTTAAAATTAGCAATTTAAATTAATTTGAAAATATTACTAATTTGAATAAAAATACTATTGTATATTTGCATAATTCAAATAATAAAATAAAATAAAAAAATTATTTTTTAAACTATTTCATATTTTTTAAACTAATTTTCTTTATCCACAGATATTAGTTGTTCATATTTTATTAATGGAAAAAATTGAATCCACAACCTCTGTTTACCAAACCTATAACTTCATAATTTTGAAGTGTCACGTAAACAATATCCACTGCCTCTCTCATCCTTCTAACTAATTTTTACCACCAAATCACTCTGTAACTCTTTTATTATTTATCTTAAATGTGAAACTTTAATAAAAAAAAATCAACATATCAACTTGTTTTGTCAAATTATTAATGGTTGATTTGTTTGTGACTCTTAATTAAACTTATTCAAAGAAGAAAAAGTAGATATATTTTATATAAAAAAAAAATTCATTAATATTTCTTTGAAATATTCCTTCCATTTGATATTTTCTTTTAATAGCTCATTATAAAATAAACTTATGAAAAAAATATTTTAACGAAAGTACCAAATACATGCTTTCAAGAATTTTATTAATGTTTGGTTAATGCTAAATTAATTAATGTCTACACAATAAATGAACAACAAGAAAAAAGAGAAAACAAAAAAGTAACGTGAACCTCTCGTCGTCGGTGGAAACTAAAAATAAACATATGGAGTATATTGTTATAGAAAAAAAAAAAGAGAGGAAAGATATGCCTAAAGAGAAACTAGACATATAATGGGAAAGGAAAAGGGAGAATTAAGATAATCGGTGTATGTTTTTAGAATGCGAAGAGATGAGAAAGTTTGGCAAGGTAAATAGAGAAAACGGTAACAAAGCATGGAGAACATGAAGAGTAGCATCGGACAAGCAAGATGATGATAGGTACAAGGTTTAGTAAGAGGTTTATCACACAATTTTAGGATTGAATTTAGGGAGGTTCTAACAAAGACTTCGACATTGATAATATTGGAGTGCAAACAAAGTCTCATATTGAGTGAAAGAAGGACTGATAAGGGTTTATATACACATAGATATCTCTAATGATAAGAGGTCTTTTGGAGTGGTACCAAAAACAAACCCGTAAGGACTTGACCCAAAGCGGACAATATCTTACTATGTGTGGAGTTCTATGTGTGTGTCAAACCTCTCCCAGGGATAATAATTTGGATTAAGTTTTCACGGATTTACTTTTTATATAATTTTAAAAAAAAATTATAAAAGAAAATATTTAATCTGCATGTATATTCATGGCTATTTTTTATTATTTTTTATAATTTCGTCTAACCATTAATGATCTTGATTGGACAGCAAGGGGCATGTAGCTTATTGGTATTTTCTTGTATCAAGGCTCATTGATTGGCATTAACATATATGAAGTTGATAAAAGAAAAAAGAACACAGTAGGTAAGGAAAAAAAGGTTTTTCTTCTTTGGCACGTATCATTTGTACGATTCAGACGTTCTTTAGCGCTGCATTCTTTTCTAAATGGCACCACATGGATTTTCAATCGTAAATTCTATGGATTATACCAATTATTTCACATAACAGAGTGCATATAGCACCATACGATGTCATTTTCTTGAATTGATCACCACAATTCAAAGCAATGGCTAAAATGGTTGAGAAGTACAAAAGATATGCAGCTTGAAAGGGTAAAAGTTCTCTTTCTGAAAGAGTATATCATTATTTTATAAAAGGATACTGCACATTTAAATACAGTGCTTTTCCATCCAAAGAAACATGATTTGACTCGATTAAAAAAGTCTCTACTGGGTTGACCTAGGCTATGTATTATGTCCACCCACTACGCCCCACTTAGCTTGACTTTATATGTAACATAGACAACGTGCAACGATGCTTGGATGCTTGGAAAACGATCACTTCAAAATAGAAGAAAACAGAGCAAAGAATGAATAAACTATTTGAAACTTTAAAAAATGGTTCACGGACTACAAAAGATGTGCTACCGATGGATGGATTTTGGTCAATATTTGATAACAAAAATATTACAAGTATGATATTGCATGGAGCTCATAAACCCCACATCCACAAATGCATTATGCAATTGGCTTACGGCAGGTTCAACTCTTGGCTTAGAATGCTTCAAAGACCTCAACGCATTAACTCTCAAACACTGCATCTTTGAAATTGTGGTAAAGTAGAATATTATATGAAGAATGCATATGATAATAACTATATAGCTTTGCTTTATAATTCTCTCTTACATTTCTTCTGGATTTTGCAAGGAGGCAACTTCTGTACAGAAGAAAAAACGAAAATAGTGTATATATATTATATTTGAAACTACACTGATTTATAACACGTTGTTCACTTTCCACTGCTTATAAAATACTTGACTTTACAAGAAAATCTGACAAAGTGCAAAATGCCCTGAAGAATAAAACTCAAAATTTGGTTTTCAGTACCTCAAAGTTTGGAACTAACAGCAACAAATGGGGCAACGAATTAGTCCATTTTCATTGCAATCAGGGCAACGCTGGAATCCACACTCTCCCAACTCACCATGAACATATTCTTCTTCGTCTTCATCTCCTTCATAGTAAATTTTACAACTTCCAGAACAGGTTTCACAGGGAACAAACCTTATATCACCACAAGCCTCACACACTCCCCCTCCATCACCTCCGACTCTGTCCTCAATCTTCTCACAACAACCAAAAAGCTTCTCGAGCCTCCCATCTTCATGCAACCTCTGAATTTCCTCTGTTCCACCAATGTAGTCGTCCCCTAGAAACACCCTTGGCAATACTAAACCACCATACCCATCACCCAATAGCTCTCTAAGCTCTTCCTTGAACCTTGAGTGCATGGATACATCTCTCTCATCCACCCTCACTCCCAATCCCTTCAGAATCATTCTCACTTGGCAGCAATCCTCGTAAGTCTTTCGCACGCCGCGTAAGCTCGTGAAGTACAACACCACCTTGTACTTTCCGCATGGATCACCGACATTAACATCATCCGCAAATGGGGACTCCCTTTTAGTTCCTTGCATCTCTTCATCACTCGACGCCGGTCGAAGGTGGAAGGGACTATCCGGAGAGAGATGTTGGAAGGACTTCCTGAATGAGGAAATCAATTCAGGATCAAAATCTGAGATTGCAGAGTTCAGTCTTGATTCCTCCTCAGTCATCAGAAGCCACATGGGTTTTGGAGAAGCAACGACACTCATTTTGGGTGGATCAGCATCCACATCTCCCTCATCAACATTGTCACCATTGGCATCAAAAGAGAAGCTCCGGTAGTGACTCGGCGACCGGAAATTGGTGGTGTCTTCAAGGCCTTCCATGAGTTCCCATGTGTTGATTGTCTCAGGCTCACCGGGCGGTGTTCTAATTGGGGTCTTTGGAAAAACTGTTGGCAACTTTTGCTCAATCATGTTGGACCAAGTCTTAGCCTCGATTAACCCTATTGAGAACTCGTCTTTTCTCTCTTTCTCAGATACTGAACTCTTCTCTTTCTCCTCCAGCCTTTGGACAAACATTTCATTATCAAACCTTAAACTTTTAGTGTTACTCACCTTCCCATTGGAAATATTGAAATCGTGATCACAATTCCCAGTAAAGTTTTGAGTTGAAGCAGGGGAATTGAGTTTGAGAGTGCCCAGTGTTGTGGAAGTGAGTGCCACAACATGGTAGCTATCGCCTTCTGCTTGAGGTGGATGATGGACGTGCATTGAGTAGCTTCTCGGAGCATTGCAGCACCGACATGGCTTTTGCTTTGAACTCGCGCAACCCATGTGAATTAGGTGAGTTTGGAGCTAAAATACGATGAACCTTAAAGACAACAAATTCACAAGGTGAAATTGTTCTTTAATTGTTTTTTTTTTTAACTTATACCTTCCTAAGATGATTCCATTTCTGGAAAAATGTCGTGTCAGTCATCCATCCAATGAACATAGCTCTCAGCAAACCCCACTTTGTTCATATTCTTCTGGTGCTCATGACCATGTTGGCTGCAACATTTAAGACCAAGAAAAGAAACAAGAAAAACATAACTTTTTTCTACAACTGTTTGAATGTGAAAACGAGTATCAATCAAATTGATGGGAGGGAGAAAAATCCCAGAAATGGAAAAGAGAGGGGAAATGAGAACATGAATTGGAAATTCAAAAGCAGAGATAGATAATCAATCTTTCATTCATCAGTTGAACTGCTGCACTACTTTGATCTCTCCCCTTTCTCTCTCTGGAATTCTAGAGAGATAAATAGATAAAATGAGAACCAAGAAAGAAAGTTGCAAGATTTGAGGGACGCAGCTTCAGTTTATATGGATATATACGATGCAATACGAAAACATTTCTTTCTTTTACAGAAAAATAAAATAGAAAGAAAAATCTGTAGACAAAATGTAAAGGATCATTCTTTCTCTTAATATCCACAGAAACAATAATTCTAACCTCATTTACACGTCGTTATGTTATAAAACAAAAACTTATTTTTCTTCGTCATTGTTCAATTACCATGAATGGTGAATTTATTTAGATACAGTTACCGCGAGGTGTCAAGACTTTTCCACCACCACTCGCACGTTCTATAGCGTTATACTATTTTCACAGCTTATATTGCCTTAATATATTAAACTAAATTAATTTTTATTATAAAAATATTTATATACTTTATTATCAGCGTAAAATGTAAAAATTATATCCATGATTCTTAATTTAATTTTTTATTAACATCAATTTTATAGAATTCTCTCAAATAATTTTTCATTTAAACTTATTATTATTAATAAATATATAAATTTATTATAAAAAATATTATGAGAACTAAATATATGATTCTTCGTTTATATTGTATTTGATTAATGCTAATTATTTGTATTACTTGCATAAGTTTTTTAAAAAACTTTTGATTTAAGTTAGATTAAATTAGTTGATCAAAATTATGTCTTTCAATATTTTTTTAGGTAGAGTTAATTTTTCTTTTGTAAACGTTAGATTGATATGGTAATAGTTATCTCACTAAATATGTTTAGCTATGTTTTTCAATCTTAATTATTGTGTGGAGTATTTATGTCACTCAATGCAACAGTGATAAGGATTTTAGAAAAAATTGATGGGATGAATTACATGTTAGTCTTTTTTTTTCTAATTATACTACATTTCTTCTTTCCAATATTAGTTAATTTTTTAATATATAATAAATTTGACAGTACCTTATACAATTATATAATGTATAATTTCAAGAAAAATATAAAAAAATTAAAGTTAAACATATCACGAAATTAGAAATTTTTTATGAAATTTTAATATATTTTACTCTTTAAATTTTAAAAATAAATAAATATAATAATTTTAACCCAAATATCAAAATTTTATACTAAAATATATTAAAATTTCAAACATAAACTAATTTTAATTCCAGATGAAAGTTTTGAACTAAATAATATTTAGCCATACAAATAACTTATGTTTTGGTGCGTGATAGAAAAAAGTGTTTTGGCGCGTGCGCTGCTGAGTAGGATCACCTACGCTAGATTGACAATGATGTTTCAACTGCGCCTTAATCCTTAAGTAATAGTTTTGGTGACTTATTTACTTTCGATGGGAAATTTTTTTTAAGATAATGATATTTAGACAATATTTTTTTAAGAATATTTTAACTTTGATTATATGTCAATTTATGATGGGTAAAAAGTTATTCCAGAATCAATAATAATAATCATAAATATTATTGTAAAGTAATTTTTGACCAATCACAAATTGACACGTAATTAATATTCAGATGTTGTCAAAAAAAAAATGTTGTCTAAATATTATTATCCTTTTTTTTATTTTTGGTAAAATAAAGATATCATTTAATTTAATTGTTAAAATGAAAATCTAGACTCAAATTAAGGGGTCTTAAAAATAATTAAACAGGATATTTCAATGAAGAGGATATCATTGGGATCATTTAACAAACATTATCCAGTGAGTGCTGATGAGTGTCAATAATTAATTTATTATGTATTCGCTAATCTGTTTGGGATTTCAACTTCAAAATTTTGTTTCTGTTTTTTTTTTTTCACTTTTGGGTTTGTGAAAATTCCCTGTATTATTTGAATAAAAAAAATTGCTTGTCACATATATAATTTTAATTTAAGAACAAAAACAAAAGAACGTATGGAATTTTCCAAAGTAAACAACATTATTATCAAAATTCAAATTCTTAAAAAAAATTATAGATAGTATATATACTCATGTTTGAATATCAGAGTATATTATAAGAGTATTGATATATAGAATTTCCGTCCTAGTTTGATAAAAAAAAATTATTTTGAATAAATTCATTTTTATCCATTTTTTAAGTTAACTTTTAGAAGTTTTGTATGTATATATTGGAAGACTTTTGCATAAAGTTCAAAGAAAGATGAAAATGATTTTTATTGACTTGAATTATTAGGATATGATTATATAATTGATTTGATTTGTTTATGTACATGTAAGATATTATGTGAGAATTAGTGTTCTTATAACATAGTTAAGTTAGAGACTCACTACAGATAAAAGAAACTAGTTAATTTGTTCATTGATTATTATATGACATGATACTATGATCTGAATGAAATTTGTAATGAGATGTGTATAGTTGTGATGATTGATTTTTGTTGAACATTATTATGATATATTGACTTCAATGATTTTATGTGATTGAGAAATAAATTAAATATATGTATATTAGTTTAGTTAAACTAATTCATGGTATTATATTTTGGAACTCAATTGTATTTATTATGACTTGTAAAATAGATAAAAACACCAATTAGAGCCAATAAATCAAATTCATGTACATGTCAAGTATTTTAAATTATGCAAACTTGTTTGATGAACCCATCAATTATTGAGTGAAAGTGACAAAATTTTAAATCCAGAAAACTCAAGTCGTTCTACTTGTTGGGTGAGTTTTGTTAAAAAGATTCCCAAGGGTTTAGGTCATTGGCGAGAAAAACCCTCACTAAGCCAAAATATTTTGTGAAAAATCCACAGGGCTTAGGGTGGTTGGATCATTGAGTAAGTCTAGTATCATTGGGTGATATTGTTTGAATTTGCTTTAGTACTTATTTATTGGACTTGTCAATTTTTTGGTTGATTAAAAATAATTTGGTAAAAATTTTCTAGTTATTGAGTGAGTCAAGACTCATTGGATGAGTGTACCACCATGGAGTAGTTCATCGATAGATTGTTGGTTGAGCTAAAGTTTTTTAAAACTATTAATTTCATCTTGCTGGACGAGTTTGTGGACGTGCTAGACGAGTTTGTGAGCTCCCTGAGTGAGAGAAAAATATTTTTAGATATCAAATCCAAGGTGTTTGTGTGTGTGTGTTTGTGATTGAGTCAAGTTAGGACATTTTTCATAATCTACCGATATTGTTTGCTTGATAATATATGATATGTGAATGTAGCTACCATGTTATGTGGTTTATATCTAGGTGGCGGGATTCAATAAAGGTTCTCATAACTTGAATTGGTGTGAAAGAGAATCGTTTCAAACATGTTATATGAATGAAAGATAGTATGATATGTATAAAATTTTTAAGTTAAATTTTTAATAATCATTAGTGCAAAATTAGCCTTTAATGTCACCCACTAGACGTAGGACCACAAAATATCCAACGTAAATTATTGACCGATTGTATTTTCGTAAATAAGTTGGTCATATAGACGTCGGTTAGGAGGGTCCCCGACGTCTATAATTTTATAGACGTCACCCCCCGCCTCCCCTCCTAACCGTCGTCTACGGGCTTGTCAGGTAGGTGAAAAGTCGTTTTTTTCGCCATATAGATGTCTCTTCCCGCCACCCCAACGTCTATATACGATTATAGACGTCGGCGCCTCATGTAACTTACGTCTATATGCCTGACAGGGTAGATGAAAAGTTGACTTAGACGTCGGTGCCCCTAGTAACCGACTTCTAAAGCCATTTAAACGTCTGTTGTGAGGGGAACCGACTTCTAAATACTCAGTCCAGAAATTTAAAAAGTAACTTTTTGACTCCATTTAGACGTCTGACCCTGCCACTCCGACTTCTAAAGCCATTTAGACGTTTGTTGTGGGGGGAACCGACGTCTATAGACGTCTGTTATGGCGGGAACCGACTTCTAAATACTCAGACTAGAAATTTAAAAAATCACTTTTTGACTTCATTTATACGTCTAATCCCGCCACTCCGACTTCTAAAGCCATTTAGACGTCTATTGTGGAGGAACTGACGTCTATAAAAGTTTGTTATAGGAGAAGCGACTTCTAAATTTCTGCATTACAACACTACGAATGCGAGGCAACAATTATGTGCACTCATTGTCATCATCTTCCTCGCGTTTTCTCTCCACGGGCTACATTTTTCAAGTTCGTTTTCTCACTTTTGCACCGTTTAAAATTATTTTTACTATGATTACATTACTTTTTGTGAATTATCTTTCATTTGAACCGATTAAAATGCGTTTTCATTAGGTTTTGGTGCAGTTTTGCTCGTGTCCTCGGGCAGCGTTCTTGGGCAGTGATCTCTTGCGTTTTGCACTCCTCAAATTCCCCCCACTATATTTTTAAAACCATTCAATACAAAAAAAAACATACAATCCATTCTCTTCAACTAAAATATAAAGTTCTAAACTCGAATCGCCATGAGCCAAGAACAACTCGAGAGGCCTCAAGCAGAGAAAGATTCAATCAAATACGACGATGTTTTAGACGTCTGATTTATAGAGTCCGACCTCTATATAGACGTCTGACCTATATAGTCTGACGTTTATATAGACGTCTGACTTATAGAGTCTGATGTCTCATTAACGTTACCCACAGAGACATTGGTTTAGGATCTAACATTAAAAGCCCAAAATAACAGACGTCTAAAACCCTTTCTGCATTAATGAATGATTTCTATATGAATTGAGTGATAAGGCATATATGTTGGAATGAGATATGAAATGAAATTTGGAGGAAGTGATCTTTTAACATGTTTGTTTTACAAATGGTTACCTTCTTTTAAAATATGTTAACTTATCCTATTTTTTATTGTCATTTTCATTTATTATGATTATGTATTATAAAGTGAGTGTTGCCTATGAAAATACTCAATAGTAAAAATTTGAGATATATTAAGAGTGTAGATAATATATATATATATATATATATATATATATATATATATATATAACATATTAAGATTATTTACATTATTAATTATTTTGTTTTATTGTTTTAATATGTTTTTTTAGTTACTATGATAATAAAAATGTAAAAATTAATAAATTATTTGTGACATGGAATATACGTAAAATGTTTATGACAAACTGATTATATGGCATAACTATTAATTATGTCTAAATATTTTAATATTATCTATAATTAACTATATAAAAACATAATTAATTATATAATTTTGTAGTTTTTTTTTTTTCTTTTTCCAAGTACCTTTTCAGGCTTGTTTTTCCGAGCTTTTCCACACAGGCTCTTTTGGGTCTGTAAATACAAACAAGACATGAGGGCATACGTATCATATTACTCTAATTAAGCAATCGAATGTACTTAAATAATTACAATTTTTCAACGATCCTCTAATTGCTTTGATTTTTCTTTCTTACACAGTTTTTTATTCCATAAAATTCTGAATATTCTATTAATTAAAAACTATTAAAGAATTTGTGTAGTACTTGGTATTGCTTGCTCGCTGGCGAATTATAGGATATAAGTTTTAGAAATAGAAGAATACGATCTTTCTTTCTTCTCTTGTAAAAACAACATTAGGAAATGCATGTTACGATTCTACTGTTAAGCCATATTAATTAATGGGTTAAATATGTTTTTAGTCCCTATATTTTGAGGTGATTTTGGTTTTAGTCCATCTTTCAAACTAAAGTACAATTTAGTCCTCCAACTTTAGAAAATTCTGGTTTTAGTCATTTATACCAAATTTTTTTAACTTTATTTGTTGTTTCAAACACGTTTCATTATAGCATTTAGATTGTTTACACTGTTTGACACATTTTTGCTTCAATGTTAACTGAGAAACGCATTTGAAACAACAAATAGAGTTAAAAAAATTTGGTAAAAATGACTAATACCAAAGTTTTCTAAAGTTGAAGGACTAAATTGTACCTTAGTTTGAAAGAGGGACTAAAACTAAAATCGCCTCCAAAATATAAGGACTAAAAACATATTTAACTCTTAATTAATTTAAGGAAGTATGATGATTAAAATATATGATTTAGTGGGAAAGATGATATAGTTATAGATTTGATGGTTGGATGGCATGTTTGTCTGGGTCTCCAGTTCCCAGGTGAATATGGTGTATAGCTATTAAGATATTGATTATTGAATGAAGAGAAAAAGTGATTTGGAAGTTTGTTCATTATTGGTGGAAAAGAGGGACACTTCCACCGTATATGTCTTCATCTTGTCCACAAACACCTCAAATTCTGCCCAAGATATGCACTTCATTCTTATCAACATATGCATTCATTTTATTTTTTTTTATAAACATGCCCATTCTTTATTTTATGTACAAAATGTAGACTGTAAAGTATTTTAAATATAAGATATTCATAAATATTTTAATCATTACCATTATTTCCGTAGCCTTAAATTGGAGAAAATATGACTATTTCAACATTTTTTTTGTCTAATGGAATATACTAAGTAAAAAAAAAAAATGTTGTTTTTATGATGTTTAGAGAAAAAATCGGTACAAATATGTGATCGTTAGTGTTAAATCAGATTTGGTTAATAGAATAATCGATAAAGTATTTTAGTTGTTTGTTGATATAAATGTTGTAAACTAAGTTAAAACATTTTAAAATCAAATTAATCCCAACATAATAAATTAAGATTAGTTTTGACATTAAAATGATTCATTTTAAATTATATATTTGTCATTTATTTGTATTAATAGATTAGCTTACTAATCTAGTTGATTAAAAGAAAACACATTATAAGTTTTTAAAGTTAAAAGACATTAATTGATTATGTTATTTTTATAATTCATCATTAGTAAACAAAATTGTCTTTACAAAATAGCTTCTTTTTAATTTTTAGTTACGATTTTTAAAATAAAAAAATAAGAGAAAGAAATATCAGAGAGTTCTTGGAGAGATTAAACTGAATTTTCAAGTTTTCATTAAAATTCAAAGAAAATTAGATATTGGTTCCAAGATTTTCTTGCTTGACTTAGGATTGAGACGTTAAATATGCACATATACAAGTATATACATTTCATATCTTTTGTTAATTGAGTGATAAGTTAGATTAATTGTGTATAGTATTATCTTGTTGAGAATCTTACAATATATTTCAAGTTCTTATATATTTAGAGTGTATGTTTTACATAGACAAATCTTGTCATCCTAACTCTTTGATATTTTAGTAGAATTCTAACTAAGGTTGTTAGAAATTAGATATACATTCTTAAATAATCGAGCCAGTATAAAACTTGGTGTTTCTTGTTCTTTCTTTCATGCTAGAAATTAGATATATATTCTTAAATAATCGAGCCAGTATAAAACTTGGTGTTTCTTGTTCTTTCTTTCATCATCTTTTAGTATCTTGATAATTGTAAAGGTTTCAAAAACTAAGCATTCTACAATACACATGTTAATTAATTAAAGATGTTTTAAAACCAATTTTATAGATTAAAATATTCAAATTTATTGAAAAATCAATTCAACTCTCTTCTTGGAAGATAAATATTAGTAGTATCTATTTTAACATCACATTTCATTATTCGAAAATTAATGAATTAAAAGATCGCACCATGAATAATATCTCTCAAACTACTCTTATTTATTGGAGAAAATTATACACTTTGAAAAATTAAAATAAAAATCTTTCTTGAATCAATTGATAAAGGTATGCTATATATATGAACCATATATTCCTTATGCATACAAAGTTGAAAAAGACTTCAACTTTTGGACTAAGGATGAAAATAAGAAAATATAATATATTGCTTAAATTATATACATCATCTCATCAGCCCTCACCATGAAAAATTATACAAAAGTTTCTATACGAAAGAATGCAAAAAAAAAAAATGTAGAAAACCTTGGAGAAAACTCTTTCATGAAAACATTGATATATAATGCAATATGAAAGAAAAAAGAAAAAGAAAAAATGGTGATTTGGAGACTAGGGAGGTGACGATGATTTTGAGATAGAGAGGTGATGGTGATTTGGAATGGGAGGTGTGACGCTCATGGAAGAAGAAAAATTAAATAGTTAGGATTTTTAATAGTATTTAATTGTGAGGTTGAATGGAGATTAAAAATTTTATGGGGTGCAGAAAGTCTCAGCCGAGCATGAAATGCTTAAAACAATTTTGGGCCATAAAGGATAATCTGACTCATGAACGGAAATAAAAGATATTATGAAGCCCAAAATCGTATTAGGTAATATAGAAAAAAATTTCTCTCGCACCTCCATATTTTCTTTCTTCATATATTATACAGTGCAATTTGAAAATTATCTTTTGCTATATATTTTTTTTTCTAGTTTTTATAATTAAAAATAATTTATATTATTTTTTAATTGTACAATCTGAAAATTAATTTACTTACAAATTATATAATCCAAAAATCAAATTTTGCATGAAAAAAGTTTCCGTATACTTTTAAAGTCATTTTTGACTTCTCAGTCATATAATCCTAAAGATTTTTTTAATTTTTTAATACGAAATATTTTTTTCAAATTGTGTATTCTGGAAACTATTTTTTCATAAGAAAATTTTTTAGATTGTGTGATTCATATATTCTTTTTTAAAAAATGACTTCAGAATTCTTCTTTAACTCAAAAAAGAAAATGTGAATCATCTTAAATTTTTACCGTATAAGAAAAGCAGAATCGTTAATTAAAAAATATTTTTAATTTCTCAAATTTTAGATAAGTTTCTTTTCAGTTCCTTAAATTTAAAAGTTCCTGTTTTAATTCACATGTTTAAAATACTATTAAATATTTTACTCATGTATATATACATAATTCACATGTTTAAAACACTGTTAAATAGTTTACTTATGTATACATAATAATTTAAAACAACTTGCGTGTCAATCTTCAATTATATATTTCTATAATTAATATTTAATGATTCGTCTGTTTTTCTTTCAACGTATATTCTTATTTCCATTCCACACACTTGTCTATTTTTAGTACAGAGAAAATAAAATTTGTCCTATTAATTTCCAAAATTTTAGAACACAAAATAATAACTTAATTTTGTTAGGAGAAGTTCGACATACATATAAAATTTATTTTTATATCACCTTAAAATATCTCTTAATGCATTTATGTATATATAAATTTATATTCAATTTTTTTTTATCTCTTGTAAAACTTTGTTTGTATCTATAAAAAACGTTTATGACAGAGGAAGTCACAGAAAAGTGGTGGAAGGTGAAAAAAAAATCGTTATACTTTTCAAATGGTTTTAGCTATCATATTGAATGTTTTTAAAAATCCAAAACCTTCAAAGTTATAATAGACTCAAATTTTAATACGTTACACTTTTTAAATAATTTTAGTATCAATTTAATGATCATATTGATTTTTTTTTTAAATATGAGATTAGACTGGATTTTTATAAAATTATAAAGACTTCGTTAAGTAAAAAGTATATATAAAAATTAAATCCTAAATATAATAATACAAATATTGTCATAGTGGTTTAATTTATAAATGTTTGTACTTTAGAAGACAGATGAAATAAGAAAGGAAGAAAAATAATTGGAAGGCAGACACATGGGAGCAGGAAAAACATGTGATAAAGATTTAGAAGAATTTTGTTAGGAAAATGGTTCGAAGATATATTTTACATTGATTTGATACATAATATATTAATAAAATAATTATAAAAAAAAGTAAATTTTTGTATTTTCTGAAAAAGAAAAAAGTAAAAAATAAAATAATGTTAAATAAATATAAAAATTTTATGTGTGAAAAAAGTATATATTTTTTTTACAGGATAGAAGAGAGGAAGAAAGACTAACATGTTTGCAGCTTCCTGAAAGAATCTGTATTGGTGGCAGAAAGAAGATGGGGCCATGGGTGATGATGGCCATTACGTGCCCCATCCTCCCACCATCATCACATTTGCACAGAAATCTATGTGACGTGTGATTGCAAATGATGGTAATGTGATTGGAAAAGTGAAAGCTATCATTTCTTCATCAATCTTATCCCAAACAATTTCTTCTACATTTAATATGAAGTAAATATGAATACCCTTTTTCTCTCATCATCATCATCATCGCAAAACTGCTGATTCAGGAGTTCATTGCATCTGAAAAAGATGTCATTCATTTCAGTTCATGCTTAAAGATTCACACTTTTATATAACAGATTTCTTATTCTGTCAAGCTTTTTCTGCATCCAAACACACCCTTTCTGTTACCACATCTCTGCCAAAGTCAATACCATAATCACTGCTTCAGAGTGCTCTATTACATAAGAAAATATGTCCCTGGTTTGTCAACATCTACTTTTTTTACTAAATATTACATAATTTTATAATATATAATTAGATATAAATCTTATTATATAAATTAGTTTCTTAGGGTTAACTTTTAAAGTAAAAGCAATTACATAATAATACAGGCAAAGAATTATATATATATATATATATATATATATATATATATATATATATATATATATTATATTAGTTGATACATTTTAGCAAAGTGTACTAAGTTTTAGGTTACAAAAATATTTATATTAAAAAAGAAAATCAACTTTAAATCTAAGTGTATTTTAATAATTTTAAAATTTAATTTAAAATAGAAAATAAAAAGTAGTTATTAAAAATCTTAATTGGTGAACGCGAGAAGTTATTAGGTTTTATTAAAAATTTAGAAAAATATTTTAAAAATAAAAGGTGCATTTGCTAATAAGGACTTGATCTGGAAGAAACTGGAGTACTCATTGGATGGACCAAGCTGATGGAGGAAAATTATGTTTAACATAACAATTAAAGAAACCGTTTTGAATACTAAGTTTTCTTTTCTTAACACTGATGCAGATTTGTGGCATATTTTCCTTTGTTTGGGTGATGTATTTAGTTATGCATGAATTCTTTTTGAAAGTGCATATTTGTAGTAACTGGTTGTGCTAATTTTTTTCCTTGTAAGCTTGTTGTTTTGGTACTTCTAATCATGAAATGATTGAGTGATATTAGAGATGTCTGCATTTGATTGTTTTAGAAATTTGGTAAAAAGAAAGACTCATGGGATGACCTTGACCCATAGGGCTTTGGAGGTTTTTATCCGTGTAAGTTTTTTCAATAAAATATTGTTTTGGCCCTGTAAACTTTTTTGGCCCCAACCCACATGGGTTAGGGTTAGAACCTATCAAATGGGCCAATTTAACAACACTAATTGTTCTTAATATATAACCATCACATTTACATCACCTAATCACTAATAAAACTAGAAATTTTCATACTGGATAATTGTCTTTGTCTAACTTGATAAATATTATAGAAGATAAGTATTTTTTTCTTGGTAACAAATGATATGATGTTGTGATTATAGATAAAAGTTGTTTACTTGAAAACTCTAATACTAATGTAAAAATATTTTTTAAAGTAATGATTGAAGAGAAAACTACGTGTATAAATACATAATCACCTTTGAAATGGCCATGTATCCATCATCCTAAACCAAATTCAATCACTATTTTCGAACTTACTTAAAGGTGTGTAAAGTTGCATAAGTGATTTAAAAAGTACATTTGAATGATTAAATAATTCGTTGTCTTTTTTTAGGGCTTGAGGAAGAATCTCTGCACAAACAAAGGACATTTGTTGAGAAAACTATCCGCTTTTGTTTTGGTGTGAGCAGGGTTATGCCAACCACACTTTGAATCCAATTTATATCTCCAGTATATCTATATATCTATATCTATATCTATATATTTATATATCTATATATATATATATATATATAATATAATATAATATAATATAATATAATATAATATAATATAATATAATATAATATAATATAGCTTCATGCATGGGAATTTTGGCGTCCAGCTAAGTTGTCGAATAATTAAATTTGAACTTATCAATAAGGCAATGTAAACATATTGATATCTGAAAATATTCTTTAGATTTATATCAATACTTAATTAACTTTAATATAAAGTATAATACAATGATTGACTTTGCACACCAAGAATGACTTTAATATATATATATATATATATATATATATATATATATATATATATATATTTTGAAAAATGGGTTAATCTTTTAGTTAATAGCGGATACCAATTAATATACTAAAATGATTAAATTTTTGGAATACGTTAAATACTACAAAAAAAAAATTAAATAGCAATAAATTTTAGAAAAAAAATGTAATCAATATATTGTCTAATTTATTGACTAATCTAAATTTTTAAATTAAACTGTTTACTAATTAATTAGATACTAATTTAGACACTAATTTTTTTTTTAGTCAAAACCATAGTAACTTTTTTATAGACAAAACTATAGTAACTAATGTCGCCTTTTAAAGAAGGATTTTAAATACCTGTCAATTTTAATAATACTAATTTAGTAATATTATTTAAATTAATTTATAATTTAAGTTGCATTAATTTAACGTACGTATGCTAATGAAGGTAATTAAAATAGATAATCGAAATCTCAACTCTTTTTTTTTTTTCATTCTTTATAAACAACTTCAATTAAACCATATAAATTTAGAATTTTATATTTTATTCTCGAGTTCACACATAATTTCATTTATTTCTATGCATCCAAATTTCAATCAAGCTATGCAATTATTCACGTCATTTCAAAATATTGCTTTCAAACTTTTTCTCAATATTCAACCATTTCATATGCATTTCTTAGAACTAATTTACAAGAATCGAATGCTACTCCAATAACACTATGCTATGCACAATTGTCAAATTCATCTCAAAGTCTTATATTGCACATTAATCAAATTAATCTGAACTCTTTACAGCAGTGTCTATCCCATAATTTTGCATGTAATTTAATCCTTCAAAAATCAAGATAGAACATTCTTCCAAAATTTGAAATTTAAATTTTAGAACAAATTCTTGCTTCTTTTGTGTTAGGATTTATTGAAAACTAAGAAAAATAAATATTGGAGTGGATGATTAAAGGTTCCAATACTCTTTAATCACCTCCAAAATAAAATCCTAACAACCAACCATTTAAAATAACCTCAAAATAATATAAAATTCATTTCTCACAATAATGCCAACATGCATACAGATTATAATAAGGATAAGAAGATATTGAAAAGGTTTTCCAGTTTCAGAATTGGTGTTATGTCTACACTTTTGCTGACTTCTGCTTAATAGAACCTAAATGATTGAGAATTTATACTGATGGTGAGAAAGGGGAGAAAGAATGTTTTCAAAGGTTTTCAGATGATAAAGAAAGTGTGACTGAAGTTTTTTTAGTAATGATAAAATTATATAATCATTTGACATATATTATAAAAATAAAATGATTATAAGAAAATTATACTTTATGAAAAAAAAAATTATATGTCAAAATATCATTTCTATTTTTTTTTCATTATTCTAAAAACACTGTTTTCATATACTATTTTTACTCTTTTTGTTTTCAATTAAACACTAATATATCCAAAATAAAACCTCACCCAAATAGTTAAACTTTTATGATATCTACATCCTCATTTTAACTCACACATCTTATATTAAATAATAAAATAAACACACAATTCAATTCAAAATTATTAAAATTCACATATATACAAATTGTTTGGTGTATAGGATCCGTCCGAGTATAATGTTCAACTTTAACTTTTAAAATTATCATTTTTTAGATACCAAAATCAATAAAAATTCGACTGTTAAAATATTAATAATGTATTAAATGCAAATCTCCTATCTATATTTTGAATTAAACTTTTGAATAACAACTCTCTAGTTACGTTTCAATCATATTTTGTAATCATAAGATCACCAAGATAGCTCATATGAGAAGATATATTGATACACAAAAGTAAATGGTTTAAAATACTACTTATTAATTAGTAGTGTCTTAAAAAAATTTCAACTAATATAAGAAAAGCCAATTCTGTCAGATTTCATAGAGTTTTTTCACATCATTTGAATTTATATACTTATCTGAAAAGTTAGAGTTAATCGAAAGGGATCTAACTCTCTCTTTCTCTCTCCTACACCGTTGTCTGTACTTAAAAATCTTGATCTCTGCACATCGTCATCTCCCTTTCTCAGTTTTGTGATCATGCTCCTTCTTTAACTTCAACACTAAGAGACAGATACCAATTTGCATGAACGATATATCACTATCACAATACATCATCATCATCATCATCTTCATCTTCTTCTACCATGGCCTTTCCACCTTCTCACACCTTCACGTTTCACACGAACGAAGAAGATCACCACCATCTTCCTTCAACCTCTCTCAACGCCTTTTCCTCTTTGCCACCCCAACACTTTCAAGGTTCATTCAGCTCTTTCTGTCACATCACAGATGTCTTGTAGCTATTTATTTGAAAAAACATGAACTCATATCTCACTTTAGAGTTTGATAACATTATACGCAAGTACATATTCTCTTTTCTTGTTTGTCGAGTTCAATTTCTATACCCTCTTACTCTTTTTGTATATGCTATCAGAAAATTGGGTTTTTTTTCTTAATGTTGCAGGGGGTGCACCACCATTGATGTTGAAGCGGTCCATGTCGTTTTCAGGCATTGAGAACAAGTGCGATGAGGTGAACGGAGATGATGAGTTATCCGACGACGGGAACTTTCAGTGTGGGGAGAAGAAAAAGAGGCTGAATTTGGAACAGGTGAAGGCTCTTGAGAAGAGTTTTGAGTTGGGGAACAAGCTTGAGCCAGAAAGGAAAGTGCAGTTAGCCAAGGCTTTGGGGTTGCAACCAAGACAAATTGCCATATGGTTTCAGAATAGAAGGGCCAGATGGAAAACCAAGCAATTGGAGAAGGAATACGAAGCACTCAAGAAACAGTTTGAGGCAGCTAAGGCTAATAATGATGTTCTTAAGAGTCAGAATCAGAAATTACAGGCAGAGGTAATATTGGTTCTAGCTTTCTTCAACTTTGTGTTTGGATCAATCATTCAACTTTCCACAATAGTCTCTTTTTGGATCTAAGTAATAATAAAGCGTTTGGTGAAATGGATCAGGGGAACATGAACTTAATTACTGCTCAGAATCTAGGTGTTAGTGTTACTAAACTGTTGTTCTTGATCTTGATTCAGATATCTGTAGTATGCGGAGTATGATTCCACTATTAAAATATTCGTTCTTGGTAGGATTCTTCTACTTTTGGAAAGAAAAGCATGAGTTTGCATCATTCCTCTTTAATTTTTCTTCCAAAAACTTAAATTTTGTTCCTCACTTCCTCTACACATATGCATTCTCGTCGTCGACTTGATATGAAACTCAATCTGTTATATTTTGTGAGTAGAGTTTTCTTACTGCTCATGTTTTCTTTGGCTTTATAGGAAGAGGAAAACCTTTCCATATTTTGAGTTTTGGTGCGTTTCATTTACTTCTGAAATTGTATCACTATATGTGACACAGTATTGGCCACTAACTTTTTGAAGTGACTGATTCCCACATTAACTATTTGCTTCTATAAAAGTTGGTCATTAATTTGGTGAAGAATCTGCGTCACTGTCAGTCCCCATACCTGTAACAAGTTGCAACGTGTTTCTTTTATGCAACGTGTTTTAATTTTTACCATGATTAACAGACACATTGCACAGGATCCAAGTAATGTTTTAAGCTTTTAAACACCAGAATATATTATATATGATACTTGATCATCATTTTTTCCAACTATATATATTAATGTTTGCAGTTACAAGCAGTGAAAAGTAGGGGTTGGTGTGAAAATGGAATAATCAGCCTTAAGAAAGAAACCGAGGGTTCATGGAGCAATGGAAGTGATAACAGCTCAAACATTAATTTAGAACTCTCAAGAGGACCAATTATTAACAACGCTACATCTTGTCAAGCACCCTTTCCCACTAGCATCACTCAGATCTTTCAATATTCGTCAAAACCAGACTTCCATGAAGATGACTTCTGCAACGTGATTCACAACATTGCTGAACAACAAAACTTTTGGCCCTGGCCAGGTCAACAGAACCACCATTTCCATTGACCTATGAATGATTTGAGGCTCTATCATACAACATTTTTCTTTCAGTTTCCTTTTTGCATTATTATTTATATGCTGTAGATTGGTGTATAAAGTTTGAACAGATTAAATGTATGTAGAGGCATGAGGAGTCGGTGGACTTTAAGCAGTGCAATTTCTTTCCCATAGACATTATTGTTCCCATACACATTATTGTATTTGAAAAATATAAAATAATATTTACGTTAGGCAGAGAAGTAAAAAAAATATTAATGGTGAGTTATGGCACATGTGCCTCTTAAGTGGATTTCCAGCTCTGCAGTGCAGTGTGGACCATGAATAATTAAAAATTGGATTCTCTGTTTCCCTTCTTTAAGCACATATTTTATTACATATTGGTACTTTGCAATCTTGATATTGAGATCATGTTGTGGAAAAATGCATGCAAAGCTCACCCTAACAATCACTCTAGCCATGGAGATTCATAATGATTATCTCTCATCTATATACGCTTTGAAGAAAAGGAGCGAATCTAGCTTGATGTAGTTTATTAAGAAGAACATTACCAAAATCAAGAAAAAGAGTATGGCGAGCACACAGTCCAAGAACAAATAATTTATGTCCAACCCTTCCTACATCAACTTACTGGTATATAGTAATTTTATATACTGCATATTTCTTTTATAAGTTTCCACAGCACACATGTAATGAAATTATATTTGATAATATTCGATATTATGTTATATAATTTGAAGAACATTTGTGAATGATCGAAGACCGCAAAATAACTTGTATATATATAATTTTCCTCCTTGTGGTTTGATGGCACGCACGTTGGTTCTTGCAGATAGCAGAAGTTTGAAACGACAAACAGAAAGACTTGTATATGTATGTAGTTCTTTGCATGTGCTAAACAATTCAAAATCTACCATTATTATAGCATTTCAGAATTGTTGGCAAAAGCACTTGTGTTGTTTATGTTTATAAATATCTTAAATTTTTTGACAAACAAAGCAAAACTGAAATAATTACACCCAAAATTGATGATGAAATTTGGCTACCTGCATCTCCAAATTGCATGTACCTTTTATGAAAGAGGAAAATAGCAAAATATGTGTTTATAGAACCCCCAGCCAAAATCTAAATAAATTCAGAAAATATAAATAATATTTTCTAATCAAGAATTCTCTCTCATACTCTTTTCTAAATTGTTTGAATATATTATTTTAAAAGTCTATATATAACATAATGTTACGTATACGTGTATAAGCAAAATTTATAATCCTCACATTTTATTTTCTAATTTTCATGTAATCCTTTTATCTATTGTTTTCTTTTCCTAAAAAAAGTATATTCCATATAATTTGTTTTACATTATCAAGTCCAACAATCTCTCACTTAAAAGATTAATTTTAACTTGTCTTCGCTTATCAATCAATATAATAATTTGTCATGTATTTATTCTAGCCAGTCAATTGAAATTGAAGTTGATAACTTCAATTTATAAATGGTTAGTAATTTTGCCAACATATTTGTTAGGTTATCTTAGTACCTAATCTTCAATTAAATATATGATAAAATGATATGTAGGCTAATATGTTTTATTTTTAAATGAAATATTGAATATTTTATTACATATATCAGATTCTCATTGTCACTAACAAAACACTTATGTGGATAAATCTTAACTTTGTCAATAAACATTGAAATCATGTCAAATTTTTTTATTAACTTTTATTATTATTACATACTAAACCTCTATAATGAATTTATAAATAGTTAGTACTTTTGCCAACATATTTGTTAGGTTACGTTAGTATCCAATCCTTAATTAAAGATACGATGAAATGATGATAATGTAGGCTACGTACTATGTTTTATTTTTTAATAAAATATTGAATATTTTATTAGATGTATCTTATTATAACTAGCAAAACACTCACGTGGATAAATCTGTTAATAAACATTGAAGTCATATAATTTTTTATTATTTTTTATATATGTTATAACTAACTAAGAGTTGTAGTATTGATGAGTGTAATAATTACAATCTCATTTTTTTTTTTGCAATCTTGAACTATTCCCATTTTCTTCTGAACAAGCACTTGCCTAAGAGCCAATGGCAGCACACAGAGTCGACGATAGTGCACGGTAGTTCAAGCGACAACAACACACAGTGGAGTCAACGATAGAACTTGACGGCAACACATAGTGGTATGAACGATGAGAAGAATAGTTAAAAAAGTTAGTTTTTCTTTCAAATACTTTTTATGTTTTTTCTAAGAATTGTTGTGACCCAGTTTTCCTTTGAAACAAGAATGGTTGATAACTTATGAAGAAAGTTGATATTGTTGCATGTCAAAAAGTATTCAATTCTAAAGAACACTGCAATGTTCATTAGCCTTGAGTTAGCATGGCCTTTAGGATTTCATTCTCTTTCTTAGCTTATTCAAGCTTGATTCTCAGCATGCCCATCTAAGAATAACCACACACACTAAAAAATTAAAATACATATTAATTAATCATGCATGTTCAATAAGAAACAATGAAAATTTATGCTTAGAAAATAAGAGATTTCTGAGCTTTATAGCTAGGGTACCCCAGTATGAATTTCTCTATTTCTCTATATAAATAGAAAAATATTTTGAGATAGATAATTTCTATCTTTATTTTATACATCAACATAGTTTATATTACATGTAGTTTTAATTTAGACATATTCACATTTTTTAAATTTATGTATGCTTAAAGAATTAATTAGCAAATACTTATTTAAAATGTATATATGATTTAAATATAAAATAGGCTTTTTGTTTTTTGTGCTCTGTTGTAAATTTATTAGCTAGTAGTGAGAAAGTAAAATAATAGTGTGCTCCCCCTTTGAGTTAAGGAATAGGTAATGATATTTAAACAATACTTTTTTTACATCATTTGAATATTGATTACGTGTCAATATGTGATTGGTCAAAAATTACTTTACAATAGTGTTTATGATTATTATTATTTATTATAGAGTAATTTTTGATCAATCACAACTTGACACGTAATCAATGTTTAAATGTTATAAAGAAATGTTCTCTAAATATCATTTTTTTTTTTAAGAACATCGAGAACTGGAACGACGCATTGATGACAGAGATATGAGAGAGCATGTGTACTGCCTCTTTCAAAATCCAATTTTATTCTTTCCTCACCACTTTCCAATGCAATCTTTCGTCTCAACCTCTTCTTGTACTCTAATAAAATCTTTATAGTCTCGATTGTTACACCCGATAAAACGGATTAATCTAATATGTTTAAATTCAGTTTAATATTAATTTGTCAAAAATAGATTAAGTCAAATTTATTTTCTAATTGAAAAAATATGATTAAGACAATTAGAACTCTCAAAACGGGTTACGGGCCTGGCCCGGTCTAATCCATTACGGATGAATTAGTCACTTAGTGAGTCAATCCAAACCAGTTCATTTATTAGCGAATAAAAAAATTCGAACCTGGTTCAACCCATCATGAATTGGTGGATAAAACGGGTTAGCTCACTGCTCACTTAATTACAATTTTTTAAATAAAAAAATTACAAACTTTCTATAATTCAAATTTAAACAAATTTCACCCTCAAATTTCACTCCAAACATTGGTGTTTTATTAATTTTTAAAATAGGGAACTTAAATAATTTTTTCAAGCAAAAAATAATAATAAATATTTTTTATAAAATTAAAATTAAATTTTAATAAAATAAAATTAGGTAAGTTGGTTGGTGAGCCAACTCGGCTCACCGGATTTAACCCGTATGAACCGAGTTTAAATGAACTTGGTTGAAATTTGACCTGCATAAAAAAAGTACAATTTTTTCAAATTCAATCCGATCCAAACTTATGACGAACCGGATTAGTCTACAGTTTATGACTCATTTGACAGTTCTAAAGACAACTATACTTATTTAACACTTTTTTTTTATTATTCTTTATTTTTTATTAATACAAAAATAATTTTATTATAATCATTATCAAATGATAATTATGGATGTCAGATAATCTTTTTCCTATCTCATTATATAGAACTATATGGTATAATTATTTTTAGTGGTTGGGGGCTATAGGTAAAAAAGAAAGGTAAGTGAGAATGCGTTGATAGAAGAGTGGTTGAGTTAATCTCATCCTTTGAAAAATCAAAGATGGCAACTATTCTCATTCAAATACCTCCAAAATCTAACCTTTCTTCCTGCGCTTCGTCAGAGTCCTGATTTTTTAATTTTAGCCAACTTTCACCTACTCTCCCTCTCTTGTCAGAACTAAATCAAATCATTTATGCTATTTTGCCATATATGCTACAAATTAATCAATGTCAATTTTCACAAAGAAAAGCTTCTAGGTTATGTTTATTTTTATGAATTTAATTCTTCCCATCTTACCCAATTAATTATTTCGTAACTCATTGAAAAGTTCACTACAACTAAAATATAATTTCATAAAAAGTTTATGGTAAAATGCAAAAAGATAGTAAAACCAAATGGCAATAGATAAAAAGAGATATATTTAAATGAAGGAGACGTGTGTTGATGAAATAGATGTGTATCAAGAAAAAATATGCATATAAATAAATGAAATGAATATGAATAAAAAATCAATCTAATTAAAAGATACAAATGTGAATGAAAGAGATTATGTAAGGCCTTGCAAAAATGCCATTTAAGTGTGTGTACACGTGGCAGCATAGGATAGGTTGAATACTATTAGTAAAGGGAAATATACTTAGCATTCTAAATCTTAGTCATTTTTCTAAGACAACAAGCATCTCCTTCTACGTTTCTCTCCTTCTTTGCCGTGCCACTCCTTCCATCTCAACTCAGATTCTAACCGTTAGTTTCTCAAATTGAAGCTACCTAAACATTCAGGACTCCAAGAGCTAAGTTTCTACCGATCGATTTTCCGTTTCATCCAACCGGTAAGAAAGCCCTCTTTCCTTCTTTGCCCTAGGGTTTCAAGCATGAGATTCTTATTTCATGCAACCCATTTCGTTTCCTTCCACAATCTAACTTCAACCTAATGCTAAAATTCGTTCTCCATCATCAATTGATGATTTTAGGTGATTCTCACACTTTGGGTTCAAAGTACTTGGTCTATGATCATTCCTTGAGTTGGCCGTGCATCCTAGAGGTAAGGGGAGCTAGCTTTCTTTCCATTTTTATAGTATGTTGTGAATGTATGATAAATTTTAAAGCTGTATGTTGTTGGAAGCATGAAATTGGTTGAATTGGTTTGAAATTCATGTATGGAAATGGGTATGTTATGTAGAATTGATGATTGATGATTTTGGACTGTTTGGAACCCCTTGGTATGTTGAATTATGTATGATTGGGACTGTGATGATGATTGAAATCTATTGTGGTAGTGTTTGGAAGAAAACCTAGTGCTTTAGAGTCACTTTTTGGCCATTTTAAGGGAAGTGAGGTAGTGATTTTGAGTATATGGGGTTTGTTGTGTTTGTGGACTGTTGAGACAGTTTCACTGAGTGTATTGTGACTTGTTTGAGTCACTAAATTAGCCAAAATGGGTGTAAAATGGTAAGATTGGGTTTTGGGTCCCTCAGTTGGGCAAATGAGTGTTTTAGAGTTGAAATGAAGCTTAAATCACTTTAGAAATGTGTTAGAAATGTTTAGAATCACTTAGGTAAGTTTAATTATGTCTAAAACAAAGATCAGGAGTGTTAGAAGTTGGCAAAATTGGTTGAAAATGGTCTTAGCTGGTTCTATCGAGTTCTGCATAATTCTGCAGAGTTTGGCCGTCCGGTTTGGAAGGCCTTGGTCAGAGAAGGTTCTCCCTTCTCCTGACCGTTCGGTTTTGTAGGCCTGGTCAGGGAAGGATGACTCTTCCCCTTGACCGTCCGGTTTGGAGGTCTTGGTCAGAGAAGGTTCCCCCTTCTCTTGACCGTTCGGTCATGGAGCCTTGGTGAGAGAAGGAGGTTTCCTTCTCGAACCGTCCGGTCATGGAACCCTGGTCAGAGAAGGTTCACCCTTCTCTTGACCGTTCGGTTTGGCACTGCAAGTCAGCGTGAGAAGGTCCTTTCTTCTCTTGACCGTTCGGTCTGGCAGGTGTGCTTTCGGTCAGAGAAGGTATTTCTTTCTCTTGACCGTCCGGTCTGAGTCTTGGTTAGAGAAGGAGGTTTCCTTCTCAAACCGTTCGGTCTGGTGAATCTTCGTTAGAGAAGGAAGTTTCCTTCTCAACCGTTCGGTCTGGTGAGTTTTGGTTAGAGAAGGAGGTTTCCTTCTTAAACCGTTCGGTCTGGTGGGTCTTAGTCAGAGAATGAGGTTTCTTTCTCAAACCGTCCGGTTTGGTAGGTTCTGGGTCAGGGAAGGTGATTCCTTCTCATGACCGTTCGGTTAGATACTCTGGGTCAGAGAAGGTTATTCCTTCTCATGACCGTTCGGTCAAATATGGTTAGGGTAAGTTGTTCTTTCGCATGACTGTTCGATCAGATATACTTTCGGTCAGGGAAGGATTGTTCCATCCCGTAACCGTTCGGTCTGGCCAGGGTGCCTGTTAATGGTACCCAATTCAATCCCAATGGTTCGGCCACTGCTACTAGTGTTCGGTTTATTGCTTAGAGCTTGTGGTTGGTTGGTTTATCTAATTGTTTGTGGCAAATTAAGGTGTGTATGATTTATATGACTTGGAAAATTATCAAGTAAGTGGATTGGTTGGATTCGGTTGCGAAATTAAGATCTCTCGGTGGGATCAATTAGTGTATTGAATGTATGTAAGAGGCTTCCACTATGGGGGGTTATCCCTAACACTCTAACGGTCTTTCATTCTCACTTAGAGAGGATTGACGCGTGTGGTGAGAGTAGTGGGAGGTCCTAGGGTAGGCGCTTTCACTATAGGCCTATACTGCGGTAACGGACTAGCCTTGTGTATGGTCGGGTAGAACCCCTCGGCAATGGCTTTGCAAAGCAGTAGGGCCATCACAAGTGCACAACCCGCCCCAGCTCTATATACATTCTATGTCCAGACGTGTCTAGGAGTCTTAACATGACATGATGTTTGCTTTAGTGAGTTTTGTGAAATCAATGTTTATGTTTATGATGACTTATATGTTTAAGTGTGTATGAACGTTCTTGCAATGAATTGTATGATTGTTTGAGACCTAGCTCACCCTTGCACTTGCATGTTTGTATGTGTTTGCCTTCCCCCTTGCGATGATCATCTAATCCTTTGGATGTGAGCAGTAGGTGATGAGGTACCCTTGGAGCAGGCGTGGGAGACTGAGGAAGATCCAGCCCCTAGTACTTAGGGCGTTTATTAGTTCTTATTTCAATAGCTTGTTAATTTTTGGAAACATTCTCTAGGCATCCTTCGATCTTTAGTTTATTTTGTATTTTGGAGAACTTTGGGGAACTTGTACTCAAGTTTTATTTTGTTTTAATTTCCACTAAATTTCGGATGACTGTATAAATATTTAAATACTGTCATCTTTATCTCTCAACTGCTTTCACATATTGTAATAGCTGAATCCTATTATATTATATGTGAATATGATATTTTTGGGATGTCACACATTACTTTTAAAAAAATATATGTAAATGAAGGAAATAAATATGAATAATAAAATGTGAGAGAAAAAAAAGATTTGTTATATTTAAATCTCAATTTTTGAATTATAATTGATGTCATGAGCATACATATATTTATTTAAATTAACACGAGTTTAATCGACACAAATATTAAAGATATATTATGTTAATGTTAAGATATGCTAGTTTAAATACATAATAAAATAAATAAAATTAGTATGAATTTAATCAATATTAATTTAAATAAAACAGATAAAATTAGTCTGAATTAAGATATTAATCTTATTTATTTATGTTAGCGTTTTTATTTATTATGTTAACGTTGACTAAATTAACACTAATATATTACGAATATAAATATTCTTACTTATTAAAAATGGTTAATGTCAACTTATAATTGGTTAATCCAACACGAATATTATTCAACAGTAAATGGACTACTAGCATGTGTTAAGTCGACATGAATATGACACTAACAATTTATTTTATTTATCAAAATTTAACATTGACTAAACCAATCTCGGTATTAACTATATATATATATATATATATATATATATATATATATATATATATATATATATATAAAATAAATAAAAGTTGAGCTTAATCAACTTTGATAATTTCACCTTTTGGTTAATGTTATTATTTGAAAGTTAATATAATATTCATAAATAATAATATTAAAAAGATCAAACACTACAAAAATAATACATTTTAGTAGAGGTTATTTCCCGGTGGTTTTTGAAACCCCTCGGCGGTGTAAAGGAAAAACCGTCCCAAACATTTATTTATTTTTTTTAAAATACATTTTTTGGACTAACTTTTCAGTTCCTCTTAGTTTGGTGGGTTCCTTTTCATCTTCTCCCAATCTTATAAACCCTTTTTCAGTTCCAAACTCCTCTGTAGAACCCTAGATTCCACCGATCTCAACTTCTCAGGCTCTCCAACACATTCACGCCCCACCCGCAGGTCCAGATCCTCCTCGTCCTCCTCCACGCGACTGACGCTGTCCACTAGCACCACTCATCGTCACCGTAGAATGTTTCAATTTTATATTTTTATATTTCTTTTTATGACAGGTGAATTCATTACAGAAGGATGGATTTTGAAGAAATTTGTGCAGCTGCATTAAGTATGCATCCATTTGAAGCTCTTGATCGTGGGGAATAAGATGCTCGTATTAACAAACATCTTTCTTAGTTATATTTTGTTTTTTAATTTACTATTGAATGTCTTTTTTTTCTATATATGAACAATTGGATGTATAAAGCATATTAATATATTGAATCATGTAGTTTATTTTATATATAATATTCTGTATTGGTTCATATTATTTCATTGTTTGTGTGGTTAATAAAATTAATTTGATCATAATATCATTTTATCAAAATCAAAAACAAAAAAAAATAATATGTACACATTTCCGGCGGTTTTAATACAACTCTAGCAACCACGGGCGGTTTTTTGAAAACCCCTATAAATATCGACAGTTTTTGCAAAACCCTTATTAGTACCGACAGTTTTCAAAATCTTCGGTAAAATCACTAGTAATTGCGATGCTGATTTTTCCAGTGGTTTCTGCAATTGCGGGAACCGTATTTAACGGTTGTTTTAACTTCCGATAACGTAAAAACCCCTTGATAAAATTAGATATTTTTGTAGTGAAATATCCTTATTTCAATAAATTTGTGTGGTTTTAGTCATGTAATTTTACTAATTTTGACTAAAGACCAATAAATTTAAAAAGAAAACAAGATATGTCAAAATACATAGTATTCAAAGTAACAAAACTTTCAATTATTGTACTCGACAAGGACAAGGGTTTACGAGGATTAGATTTTATGAACTCATGTCAATATATATTTTTTTAACTAATATGTTTAATATAACCTCATTTCCACATTAGTCTCACTAATACCAAATCCTTAATGGTCTGTTTTAACTATAATGCAAAAACAACATTTTCTTAACTAATTTTACACAAAGTTCGAATTAAAAATTTGGGGTTAAAGAATGATAAAGAGATAAAACATTCCACCTAAATTTTTAAATTTTTTAAATCTTATTTAAAAAAATTTCTTTTGCTATATGTAATGCGTCAGAGTATTTTAATTTCAATTTGATTCTTAGGTTTATTATTTTTGATTTAATTTAATCATATTTTTTTTAATTTAACAATTTTATATTCTTTTATAATTAAGATCATGTTTAATTTTTATATAAATATTATTTTAAATTTTTATTAAAATCGATATTTTTATGAAATATTTTTAATAATATTAACTTTATTTAAATTTATACTTTTAAGTTTAAATTTATTTAAACTTTGTTTTAAAATTTTACATGTATTTATGCTGATATTTTATTACATCAAATTTTAATATTTTTTTAATTTATATTTAAAATAATTATATATAAATTTATGTAGATTTATAACATTATATATCAAGAATTTCTATATAAATATTAGAGTTAATTTAAAAATAACAATTTTATAAATTTAAATGTATAACTTTTAAAAAAATTATAATCATACAAAATAAAGTTATTTAAAATTTTAATATAAAATTTAAATAAAGTTTAATGGATTTGAATACCACAAACTATAGAAAAGACGATCATCTAACCCAGTTGACTGTGTCATTCATCTTGAACCATTCAACGACGGTATTGTGAAATTAAAGGTTGAATACATAAATATGTTAGCATAATATACTGACAAACATATTGGTCAAATATATTGTATACTGTCAGCTTAGGTTATTTAATTTCCACTGCTATACATACCAGAATCTTTGGTGCCGATTGGTGAACCTATCACTCTTAAAAACTAAAATTAGACTCATTATATATACTTATAATATAACAAATTATAAAATTATTATTTATTTATTTATTTTTATAAATACAATGTTTCTAAAAAGAAATCCTCACTAGTTTTGTTATCTAAAAAATAGAGTATATATGTTCATCCACTCCCATCGACATTCACATATTATAGCTTAGGGAAGAGGATCAACTACCAATTTCATTCATCTCTTCAACAATTCTACACTACCATATAAATATTTGAATAATCAGATTTGTTTCCAAATCTATCAGAAAATAAAAATAAAATAACTTTTTTCACAAATTTACTCTATATACAAATAACAAATAGATTTTAAACTAATAATTTCTTTTACTAATTAATTTATGTGTTACATATGAATTTTTAAAAAAAAACATGAAAAAAAAAACAAGGTCCACTAAAGTCATTTGAAAGTTTACTATAAAGATAAGAGTAATTGTAGAAGAATAC
This sequence comes from Vigna radiata var. radiata, assembly GCF_000741045.1. NCBI lineage: Eukaryota > Viridiplantae > Streptophyta > Magnoliopsida > Fabales > Fabaceae > Vigna > Vigna radiata. The sequence goes on along the minus strand of NC_028354.1, from coordinate 17,131,448 downwards.
TTTTAAATTTATTTGATACATAATGATATAAGAATAAAATAATTATAATTTTTTTTTATATTTTTCTTAAATAAAAAATAATAAAAGAGTAGTGTTAAATAAATGTAAAAACTTTGTACATGTCTAAAATAATGGTAAAGATGACACGCCTGTATATTTATATTCATTTCGTGTGAATTTTAAAACAGCAGAATAAAAAATAACGTGTTAGTGAGTCAAAAAGTGTGTCAAATATCTTTCTTCTTATTATAATCATACAAGGCAAAGAAGCTTTTTTCTTTACAAAATGTAAGAAAAGCAATACACATATTTTGACTTTTACAAAACTGTAGGAATTTCAAAAGAGAGGTCTTTTTACAAAGAAAGCAAACACGTCATTGTCCATTGTTAAATAATGAAAAGTGAAGGAAAATTGTAATACAGATTCCATAAAAGTAACTTTATAGTATATTTTTCTTTCATTTTGTTACACCTACCTGTTTAAGAGAACAACTAATCAATTAAAACGTGTGTTTCTCACATTCTATTACGTATGACAATTTCAGGTGGCTGTCGTTGGTCGGTCACTCTTGTCCTGCCGTGTTCTTATCAAAGTAGAACCACCTATTACTTTTTATAGGTAAATTGCACATTGCTTTTTTCCTAGTACAACTTCTTCTTTGTGTTCAATTTCTCACCCTATATATATAAATGCTTCCATATTCTTTCTCAAATCTCAGGTCATTAAGCTGCAGTGTTTCGTAACTTTCATCTCTCTTCCCAGAAATATATAGTAATATGGAAAACCTAAATGAGGTGCAAGAAGAACCAGTTAGCCCTATGGGACAATACTTCAACAGTTCTGCGCTGTGCATATATATTATTGGAGTTTTGGAATTTGAAGTTCCCATTGATGACCTGCAAACCTTCACTCTCATTAAAGATGTTTTCCTTCCCATCAATCCACGCTTCTCTTCCATCATGGTTCTCTCTCTTTTACTGTTTCATTTATTTTCATGTCTATATTACCATTATCATGGCATTCATATGGTTTATGAATGAAAGCAGGTTCAAGATAAAGATGGAGAGAAACGATGGAAGCAAGTTGAAGTCAATTTGAAAGATCACGTGCAGTTTCCCAAATTCCCCAAAGGGAAAACAGTGGAATCTTACGACAAGTTTTTTCATGATTATTTATCAAGCATGGCAATGGAGCAATTACCACAAAGCAGACCTTTGTGGGAAATTCATGTGATCAGCTACCCTTCTAAAGATGCTTCTGGCAGTATAATATTTAAGCTTCACCATGCACTTGGAGATGGTTATTCTCTCGTTGGTGCTCTTCTTTCTTGTCTGCAACGAGCAGATGACCCTTCTCTTCCATTGTCGTTTCCTAGTCTGAGACCTTCAAAGCTACAAGCATCGACTAAAAGCTTCTGGAGAAGATTTTCTTGGATGTTCTCCTCTGCCATAAACACAGCCTCAGATTTTGGATGGAGTTTACTGAAGAGTAGCATCATGAGTGATGATAAAACACCAATAAGGTCTGGAGATGAAGGAACCGAATTTCGCCCAATTTCCATATCAAGTATGGACTTCTCCATTGACCATATCAAGAACATCAAGTCCAGGCTCGGAGTGGTATTAATTCCTTATTTAATCTTTAAAATTTTCTGACTTACGACATTATAAATGCTCATACGTCACTTGTGTTACAGAAAATACTTTTCAGAATGCATGCATATACGTACATCCAAAAAATAATTAATTTATGAAGAAAAATAATATCTTGACAACTAATCCAAATTTATAACGTATCATGGTTCTTTTATACCTGGCTATGATTTTTTAAATCATAGGAAAATAAGTGATGGACCTTTTCATGCAATTAATTTTACAGTTTCAATAAGGACATATTTCTTATACACAAAACTTGTTTTGAGATAAATATGTGCTTACAAAAAAACATAAAAAATGAGAAATTAATACACGATATCATAATTTCCTTTTATGTTTAAATAATATTGATAGCATACACTCTCTATACAGTATGTAGAGAATAAAGACATTGAATCATTATCCGTTTTGACATTAGATTATCTTATTTTCTCTGGATGATTCTCTTATGGCAGACTATAAACGATGTGATCACTGGAATGGTGTTCTATGGGACCAGGTTATATATGGAAGACATGGACTTGAAGTCAAAAACAGCAGATTCGACTGCATTGGTTTTGTTGAATACGAGAAACATAGAAGGTTACCAAACAATAAATGATATGCTAAACAGTAAAGCCAAGGGTCCATGGGGGAATAAAATTTCCTTTTTGCATGTACCAATACCGAAATTAAATCAAAACAGAATGTCAAACCCTATAGATTTCATTTGGGACTCCCATAATATAATCAAGAGAAAGAAACAATCTTTAGCAGTTGCCCTCACTGGAACTCTTTTGGACATGGAGAGCAAACTCAGAGGACAAGAGGTTGGTATCCTTAAATTCAATGTTATATATACCATATACGTTTTCTTTCATTCACTGCTTTAGCTCTTATTTTCTTAACTTCACGTCTCAGTCTCGGCATGTAAATGTCATTATTGTACTTGCTTTTATAAAGTATATAAGAACTTGGATGAGAAATTTTCTTAATGGTTAATTTTGTTGCAGGCAGTAGCAAAACACCTTCGAGGGACTGTAATGAATTCAAGTGCAGTGATTTCAAGCTTGGTTGGACCAACACAACAAATGTCTTTAGCTAATCATGCTGTTAAGGGCTTGTATTTCACATTGGCTGGTGGACCTGAGGTATATATCCTAATTAAGTCTGCTTCCTGCTTTACATAATTAATCAAGTTTTAGAAGGGGAAACAAAAAGAAGGAAACAATTTTCATAAACTTGATTTCTTTATTTAAAAGTGGAAGAAAAATAAGACATTTTAACTATGAGCTGTGTGCATTGCAGAGTCTTGCCATTTCAGTTATGAGCTATGTGGGAGTGCTTAGAGTCACCCTAAAGACTGAAAAGGACTTCATAGATGAAGAGAAATTGAAGGCATGCATACAAAATGCCTTTCAGATGATACTCAAAGCAGCTACAGCAAATTCCTGACACAGCAATACGTTAGTGTGCTTGCCCTCAACACAAAAGTCAAAATTCTTACATTTATTTTGAGGAATTGGAATTGATTGTTTTAATTTCATTTTTACAAGTATCATGTCATTATTTCTTAGGTTTGATGAACACCTTAATTCATTAATCAATATGATGTGTGTATGCTCTGAAACTTCATAAAGGATGTCCAGTTATCCATGTAGATTTTCCATATGAAGTTATGTATTTCTACTATTCGCCATTTCTCGCTTAAATGCAAATTTTCGTGTTGATGGCAAAATCAGTATTTGTGATATTTATTTATTAGATGGGTGGGCAGGAATTTAATAAGAATGGTAAGGGTGGTTTGTTTTCTGGAAATAATGTGCACTACATAAAAACAGTGTCGTTAAAAAAATTGACAAACTTTCAAATTCAATGCATTTTTTTTTTCAAGTTTGTATTTGTAACATCTCAATAAATATAGCTTGAAAACTATCATTTTTTTAGGAATATACATAAACAATAATAAAGAACACTAGGAGATAAGTACATTGGAGTAAAGAGAATATGAGATTTCACATAGAATATATGCTGAACACAACATAGAAGTCTGATAGCATTTACAATTTAAGGCCGAACAGTCATATGACAAGTTCCAGACCGAATGATACATTAAAGGGATATCTAGGCCGAACGGTTCTTACAAAACCCGAACCATACGGTTACATACTCTAAGCAAAAGTAAAATCTAATCTAAGGACCGGACAGTCCTGCACAATTTTCCGGCATCACATCCAAGGGTTGTTCTGTCTGCAGGGCATCTTCCAAAGTATCTTCAAGAGCACCCTCTGCTCACACCCAAATGGATGATCATTGCAGTGAAAAGAACAAACCGGACGGTCAAATACCGAACGACAACATAGACAAGACAGAACAGATAAGGGCAAGATTATGTAAATTTAATTAATCATTTCCAATATATTTTCAAAACATACACATAAATCACATACATCAATATCCCAATCATAAATCATAAGTTAAGTATTTCCATTTAAGAATCGAACGGGAATCATCATCATAACCAATTCCTCTAGACACTGTCCGGACGGTATGACCATGTATGCTCGCCGCTCTCTACACCTGGGTGGACCTGACTGGGATACACTCAACAGACCGCCACCCGAGGTTAGTCCAGTGGAATCACCTCAGTATAGAAACACTAAGCTAAAGGACCTCCTGCCATTCCCACGCATGAGTTACCCTTCTCTACTTGAGAAGGCGTAATCACGAAATATCAGGATAGAGTCAGAACCTGAGCTTTTGGCCACGGTCAGAACCTAATCCAATTCCAATCATGAGATATTCCTCCCTGGAATACTCTTAAATCATAATAAACTCATTCATCATTTACTACTTTTTCTTATAGCAGTACGGATACAAACTAACCCAACTGTGATAAGGAAACAAAGTGTCAAAGGGATTCAATAAGTGACCGAATGGTCAAAGAACAAGAGACTGAATAAAACAAGAAATTTTAATAGTTGACCGGATGGTCTAGCATAGAATAAAACCGAACCCTTTTGAAAACAATACAGGTAGACTTATTCATGAAGAAGAATGAACGCTAAACAACATAAGTCATTCTTAGAAGGAAACAAATACCAAGTTTATGACTTTAGCCAAATGCCTTTACGACTAGCAGAAGTTCTCTTCAATAAAACGAGTGTCAGTGTAAAACCGAACACTCTGAGAGGAATCAAGTGTCAGTGTAAGACCGAACACTTTTCAAATAAGTAATATTATAAACCGGACGTTTTTTCTAAGAAGGATAATTAATATCAAATCGAGTACTTAGTCTATGACCAAATGCTCAAACATAATATCATATTTGTAAAACCGAACGCTTGGTTTATGACCGAACGTTCTTAAATAATTAATAGCAATAATATGAAGCCAAATGCTTCAGAAATAAAGTGTTAGTCTAATACTAAACACTTGTATGACCGAACGTATAGTTTATGACAGGGCGTTCTTAGAATTCAAGTACTGGTATAAGACCTAGCACTTTTAAATAAGCAACCTCAATATAGACCGAACGCTCAGTGTATGACTGAACGTTCTAAATGGTTAATATGAAACCAAATACTCAGTTTATGACCAAGTGCTTCGAGACCGGACGTTCAGTATAAGATCGGACGTCCTTTAATGGTTAATTCCGAACAGATAACCAAACAAGATATTTAAGTTTCAACACAAAGATACCATATCAATTGTTTTAAGAGGAAACTAAACGGTCCTAATGACCCTTCAATTACAGATTCATATTTTCACTAAGTTTTATAACTCTATGACATATTTCATACCAAAAATCAAACATGCATTTCTCAACAACAAGATCATGGATGAGTGTTAACTCTTTGGCAAGGGTACCAAATCGCCTAAAGTAATAAACCGGTAAGACTGGAAATCGTTTCCCAAGAGACTCGTGAAACTAGACAATCGTATAATTTCTAACTAACATAGACTAAAGAATGTTTCCATAATTTGAGTTTTAGTGAAATTAAAGGAACTATAAAACATAAATGACAAAAGTGATCTTAAGCACTCAAACACTTTGAAATGGAGAGATTAGAAATGCAATGGAATGATATTGTTGGGGGTATGATTTCACCTACTTCACTCTTATGCATAGAAAATCACTTCCTCTTCATTGATGTGTCAATGTCAATCTCAATCTACTAATTTACTCAAACCCCAATCCCTTGGTAGAATGAGCCTAGACTTCCTTATTAGACTCCAATCCCTTGGAAAACCTAATGATTAATTCCGCATTAAGAAATGAGATTTTAAGACATCCAAAGGTCCTAGTTCTATCCCTAGATACTATTTCCTTTAGGTGTTTAACCCAAGTCAAGGTTTACCCAATATTTCCCAATATCAAGAAACCCTAAATCATGTCATGAGTAGCAACTTCACAACAAGCATTAAGAAAAGGAATTAAACACTAACAATCAATGAAAGAGGTATATATTCATTCAAAACAACATGCTTTACATAAGAGTTTAGTGGTTACATCAATCCCCCAACAATAATGAAACTA
>NC_028354.1:17055503-17124618 GCF_000741045.1 Vigna radiata var. radiata | reverse complement strand
CTCCTAGCTCGCTCCAAGAGCTCCCAATCAGAGGAAAGGCGTCTGGGTAGCAAAAGATGGCAAGTTCTTCGTGCATCCAAGTGAAATAGGGCAAATCTGCCAAGTCAGCAAAGTTGGCGCTCAAGCCCCCCAAAACTGGGGCGCTCAGGCGCACGTCGGACAGGCAAGCACAGGAGTTGGTGCACATGGCCAGTTTTGTGGCATTCTGACCCAGTGGCGCTTAAGCGGCCCCATTTTCGGGGCGCTCGAGCCTGATTTGACAGAAATCTGATTCTTCATTTTTGCTGTTTTTCTTGCTTTTCTTGGTTTCAAGTGCCTTCCTTTGATGCATAGACTTCTTCCAAATACCTTAAGCACATAAAAGCAAGGATTAGTGAACAAAATATNTCATTAAAGCNTNGGGTNCAACCACTTAATCAAACTAAAAGAAAACAAGGATTTACAAGGTAAAAAGTTAGGAAAGGGTTGACAATTTCTCTTGATTCATCACTGAAATCATGGTAAAATATGTCATTATCAAAGAGTCGATATTTTATTGATTTCACTTAGTTTATTGTGCTAGAATTAATCGGGGAATTGTGCTTAATTGTCCGGTATTTTCCCGTTTTTCCTAATTATGCTTAATTTGATCGGAAATTCTAATTTTAATTAATTTGAATTTTCTGAGCTAATTATTTGTATTATTATTTTCAGGGAAAATTCTGGAAACACAATTTGGGACATTTGGAGGAGACAAAATAAATTCAAGACTCTCAAATTAGACATTTTAAATTTCATTGTATTCTAATTGTAATTGTTTAAACTTTTTGGACAAACCTTTGCACGTTGGACCATTGTTAAAAAATTATGAGGGGCCCAAATAGTAGACACTTGTCACCCTAGGGTTTTATTTTTTTTAGGGTGGACCCCACCCCAATTTTAGGACACATGGTCCTAGGGATTACAAAGTATTAAAAGGATTAAAAATAATTCTGATGTATTATTTCAAAGAATAGAGTACCATATATATACATACAAGGATCCTATAATCCTTCATCTATTAAAGGAAAAACATGTGCACAAATCTACACAAATTATAATAATATCTAAAATATAACTAACATAATGTTTGATTGCCTAATATCCTTTAATAGAATATTTGACATATCTTAACACAAAGGTCCAGCCGTCATTCTCTCTTGGCAGACTTTGGAGGGGTCTCGGCAATTTGGAGATAAAAAGAGCAGCCACACTCTTTGGCTTAGTTTTTTTCGGGAACGTTTCTATGGAACTCTCTTGGAACATGTTCATTGTTGACACTGGTTGAAATCTTAGAAGCAGCATAACGTTATTTCTTTTCTTTTCCTTGATAAAAAGCGTTGCAGTTTTTTCCTTCATATTTAACACGGTTTTTGTTATTTGCTTTTGACAAACGTTGATTTGGATTTTATTTAGAATGTGCATTTCTTCCTTTTATACCAGCAGCCACTTGATTTATTTTTGAAAAATGGTGCTTTAATTTGAGCTGGAAGCGGTGCAGCAGCCACCATCACTCTCGGCATCTTGCAAAGTGGTGCAGCCGAGACACTCATTTCTCTTCACTTGGCTCCTTTTTTTTTCTTTGAATATTTGGAGGAGATTTTTGAACAATGACGGTGATGTCCATATGCACTGCTGTCACAATAAAAATGGAGTCTTTGTTTTTATCTTCATGGATTAGAATTTCAGTTTTATATTTTATAAATTAGAATGCTGTTTTGCTTTTTCATTTATGGAGGCACACAGGTCATTTAATTTTGTCGTAGGCGCTGGTTTTAATTTCAAATGCTGATCTAGTTAATTGGAGGGCTGAACGGTGATATGGTTCTTTTGTTTTTTTTTTTTTAGAAAAGAAGAGAGTAAAATGTTTGGCATGGTGATCTAGTTAATTCGTTTTTCCATTATGAATTTCTGTTCCGGCCAACCTTGCATCTACAGTTGATTCACGCACTCTTAAATTAAATTTTCATTCCATCTTTAAAGTGATTCTGCTGAAACGTTGCATTTACTCACGCGGTTTCCTTTCAAATACATTGTTCGTGTTTATACTGACATCATTGCATCTTTTATCAATTTCATTAGAAGTGGTACACACTATTACGCTTTTATCAATTTCAAGTTTTGGCTTTTAGTAATAGGAGGGCTTATTTCATTTTGCGGAACGGTGCTTTCATTTTGGAAAGAGAGGTGTCACGGCTCATGATGGTTTTGGGAAGCAATTTAATTCTGATTTAGCATTTCAATTTAAGTGATTAATGTCCTTTTTCCTTTAAGTTCACTTTTGTTGTATGTGCTCATTAAATGTGTTTCGTATTAATGTTTGATTTCAACTTCATTGCATTTATTTAGCTTACTTGTTACATTTTAATAGCTTTAATTATGTTTGGATATTTGTTTCTTGTATTGCTAGGTTTAGCATCGTCTTTTACTTTAATGTTGTCTAGTATTTTTGGTAGTGTTAATTTAACTGTGATGTTAGCTTAGATTAGACAGGTTGGTTGTTAATAAAGTTATTTTGCTTCCCTGAGACTTTTGAACTTTAATTGCCATACTGCTACTTTGATTTTGTTCAATATTTAATCTGTTGTCTGTCTACGATTAGGTGTATGCTTAGTTGCCTAATCGGTGTCAAATCTTCGCTTAGTTGATTAGACTGCATGATGGATGACTGATTAAATTTGTGCATTGCATTTGCTTAGTCTGCAATTTTGAAGACCGAATTAGCCTTCGCTTAGTTGGGTGATTCGTGTCAGATTTGAATTAGAGTAGTGTATACTTGTCGTTGATCTGTGATTGGAAGCATAGTAATTGAGTTAATGACCAACCATTTCCATTCTGTCTTTGAAACCGTTTTTAGATTTGTGTTTAATAATCTGTTTGCGTCAGTATTTTAATTTAATTTTTTCGCATTCACAAACCTTTCACAAACCCCCCCACTTCGTGTTAGACCTGATTCTCGAACCACAGTTTGGTCCTTGAGAGACGACCTAGGAGTCACTTCCTAGCACTATACTGCATTTCTCATATGCAATCAAATTTGTATGGGCCGCGACACCCATCAATCATACATTCGGCAAGCATAACTCACAAAATCATGCATACAAAATAATCATAATTAAATTTATAAGCTTCCCTTACCTTATGATCCAAGCTAAGCTTCTAGGTTCTTCAAGTGGTCACTCTTAAGGCTTCAAGAGTCCAAAGTGCTCCAAACCAGATTCTGATCGGTGCAATTGGAAAGTCTTGACGCCGGGAAGATTTAATCTAGAAGAAGTGGGGTGATCGGAGGAGAAGAATAGGTCAGAAATCTAGAGAGAAGTTGGTGGTTTCTAGAGAGAAGGAGGAGAAAAATGGATTTTTGGGAGTAGAAGACGAAGAGGTTGCATGCAGAAGTGGTGCCAATTTTCGAAAGTTCAACTTTAAATATGGCCACCAAACGGGCCGTTCGGCCTACTCACAACATGCCACTTGTCTTCCACTATCTAGAGGCTCTCATTCTCTCTGCCGCCACATGGATCGCGATGGCGGAGAATTAATTACACTGCACACCTTGTCTCCCATTAGTCAAGGAAGATCCAGAGGGCGTGACACGTGACTTCCACTAAAGGGAAACATTAATTAGGGTGTGACAATATTACTTTAAGTTTTTATATTTCCTAAAAGTTTTTGCTATATTGAATATTTAATTGTTTTTTTAACGAATGATGTAATCGTTATTTTTGTTTTTCAACACTTTAATAAACTTGTACTATAGACCACCGGTCAGTCAAAGACTACCCATATCCGAAACAAAACTCATTTCTTCTCTTTTAAAGTGAGAGTTGAATTGTGAGTTTTGGAAGAATGGAAAAGGAGAAGTGGGTGATCAATAAGTTAGGAATAGAAAAATGAAAATAACGATTACATCAACTTATTTACAACAAATCAAATAATTGATTACTTAAATAAAAATTAAAAAACCGTTTTGAGCACTCAATGCAAGTTTTTGATACGTAATAGTTTTTTTTTTGTCTCAATTTTTGTTAAAATTACTCAATGCAATATGTAATTCATTTGTCTCAATGTAGTAATCATTTTTGTTAACAAGAATTATTGTGGTATCTTTTGTTAAATTTGTCCTAACACCATTTATGAGATAATAACATGACAATGTAAATGAGATAATGTTATATGAAGAACATCTTAAATATTTACAATATTACGTGTAACCTCGTCGGTACAGGCCTTCTTCACCTATAAAAAAAAGTGAGCAATATGTTTAGAATCAACGATACTAACCTTTTTTCCTACTTTTTGCTTTTTTTTATTAGATCACGGATATCATTCCTTCGATCATCCTTGGTGGAGTTATATCGGTGATAGAGACTTCAACAATAAGCTTATCAAGTGTTACCCTAACACTAGTGCAAAAACACTATTTAACGTCACTTCTTAGATGTCGGTTAAGGGTAAGCATGACGTATATTGATGACCGGTGGCATTTTCATAAATAAGTTGGCCATATAGACGCCAGTTAGAAGGTGCCCCGACGTTTATAATATTTTAGACGTCAGGGTCTCTCCTAATTGACGTCTATATGTCTGACAGGTGGGTGAAAAGTCATTTCTTTTAGTCATATAGACGTCAGTTAGGAGGGCCCCCGACGTTTATATGGTGAAAATTAGTGGTTATTCACCTACTTGTCAGACATATAGACGTCAGTTAGGAGAGCCTCGACTTCTAAAGCACTTTAGACGTCTGTTACTTTGGGAATCGACGTCTAAACCCTAAATCCAGAAATTCAAAAAGTCACTTTTTGACTCCATTTAGACGTCTGATCTCGCCACTCCGACTTCTAAAGCACTATAGACATCTGTTACTCTGGGAACCGACGTCTAAACCCTAAATCCAGAAATTTAAAAAGTCACTTTTTGACTCCATTTAGACGTCTGATCCCGCCACTCTGACTTCTAAAGCACTTTAGACGTCTGTTGTAAAGGGAACCGACGTCTAAATGTCTGCATTAAAACACTGCGAACGCGAGACAGTAGTTACGCGCACTCATTGTTCATCATCTTCCTCGCGTTTTCTCTGCACAGGCTACGTTTTTCAGGTTTGTTTCCTCACTTTTGCACCATTTAAAATTAATTTTACTCCGATTACATTACTCTTTGATGAATTATTTTTCATTTGAATCGATTAAAATGCGTTTTCAGTGAGTTTTTGTGCAGTTTTGCTCATGTCCTTAGGCAGCGTTCTTGGACGGCGATTTCTTGCGTTTTGCACTCCTTCAATTCCCTCCACTACATTATCAAAACCGTCAAATACAAAATAAGAACATACAATACATTCTCTTCAACTAAAATATAAAGTTGTAAACTCGAATCACCATGACCTAGGAGCAACTCCAGAGGTCTCAAGCGGAGAAAGATCCTATCAAATACGGCGACATTTTAGACGTCTGATCTATGAGTCTGACGTCTATATAGACGTTAACCTATATAGCCCAACGTCTATGTAGACGTCTGACCTATGGGGTCCGACGTCTCATTTAACATCACTCGAATAGACGTCGGTTCGGGATCTGACGTTAAAAGCCCAAAATAACCGACGTTAAACAGCGTTTTTCCACTAGTGTAATGACCGAAGACAGTTATCCTTTGCTTTTCGAATGGGCTAGTTTTCGTCAAAAAAGCGTAGTAGAATGGTTAACGCGTTCAACAAACTAAGAAGGAGTGAATTAGTTTTTTATCGTAAATTGTTTTTTTAATAAATTTTCTCATAAAATAAAATTCCTCTAAACAATTTAAATAATTCAAATAATAAGGAAGAGAGAAAATTGCACAGGTAATTTTTATAGTGGTTCGGATCACAAAGATTCTACGTCCAGTTATTAATCTCAACCTCGAGAATTAACATTTCACTAGCACAAACCAACAAACTGTTACAATCACAAAGAAAAAATAAAACAGTTTAAGGTTAGAACACCTCTTGTTACCCCAAGAGATAAAAAACACTTGCCTTGTAACCCACAAGGGATGAATACCTTCTCTAAATGCTTCACGAAGGATGGTAGACTTTCAACTCGGAAACAACAACAACACTCAATCACACTCCCTGTGAAAGTTCTCGCTCTATACCAACAACAACAACACTCAATCACTCTCCATGTGAAAGTTCTCGCTCTATGCTAACACGCTAAGTTCTCAAAGCCACAACACAAGGGTTTAGTAAACCCTAGAACACTTATCACCGCACTCTGCAAATAATAATTTAGAAAATATACTTCTTGTATAGAATGAGAGTCCCGATTTAATTTAGGGAGATCTCACTCAAACATACCTCCAAAAATCCATTGTTAGCTAATTAACGTGTGATAATCAATTATCCACTTATCTTAATTGACTATGCATTTAATCAATGCACAACGGCCAAAAACTTATTTAAGAAATCTCATAATTGCTTATGATAATCAATTATGACAAGTCATAATTGAGTATTGATATTCGATTATTTATAAGTTGATAATCGAATATTTTGAATATAAAATGAGGTTTTCTTATTCAAAATGAATTTTAACCCAATCTAAGACAAATAATACATAGAATCAAAGATAAATCAAATCTCATACATCAATATACTAAATTACAACAACTTTAATATAAAAACAAGTCTTCATGAAGATCTTCCTACAATAAGAGCACACGAGACTTGACTTTGAGACATCATCAAAATTTATGTTCTTCAGCTTTATGCTAACAATCTCCTTTTTTTTTTATAAAAAATAGTTTGATTTAAAGTTTTATTGTAACTTATACTAATTTGTAACTGATAACTTAAAGAAAAGAGATTAGTAGACAAGAGATAAATATAATTAACTCTTTAAACATATTTCTCTCCCTTTTTGGTCATTATTAAAAAGAGTTGATGTATGATTAAAAAAATTTTACCCCTTAATATAAAACTCACCTGAACATAAGCCAAAAAAAAAAAAAAGACAAAACAAATAAATATTAGTTATCATAATTTTTATGAAAGGAAACAGGAGGCATAATTCAAAACATAGTAAATACAACAAATTTTAAAATCATAACAAATAAATAAAAAAAGTGTAAAAGAAATACTCCTTCCTGTTGAGTAACTTAAATAAAATTAAACTGCTACTAAAATTGACACCTTAAGAAAGTAAGAGAAGTAGTAAAAAATTATTATCAAATTTTTCTTTTCATTAAAAACTTCCCCTTGACAAACCATACTTCACCAAGTTTTGGTGCAAAGCCGAAAACTTCTTCCTTAATTTTGAAATAACCTGCAGAATAGAAAAATAATATTTTGGTACCCACAAATACTTATTTGGGTCCTTTAAAGTTAGAGACAGACGAATCCATGCATATATTCCATTTTGAACACCATAATGTTTTATTCTACATTTGTTTGATATATGACCATTTTTCATGTATTTCCTATTATTATTAGTTCATGTTCTGCCCACGGGTTCTATTATTTTTAATTCTATAATTATACTCATAATAGTAATTTCGATTATATCTAGGAACATATTTGATTTTATTTTTATAATTATAACAATAGTAATTATAATTATATTTAGGAACATTTTTAATTTTATTTCCATAATTATAATAGTAGTAATTATAATTATTTTTAGGAACATGTTTAACAACCTTTTTAATTTTTGAATTATTGCTACATTCAGCATGGACTGTTTTATTTAGAGACATATTTTTATTTAAACAAGAAACACATTTTCTAATTTTGATATATTTATCTTTTTTATAAAATAAAATTTTATTTTTCAGATCTTTGTTTTCTTCGAGAATTTTTTCATGAGTTAATTCTTTAACTTCCTTCTTTAATTTTCTACGAGCATTATTTAATCTCTCTAATTCGCATAATAATTCTTTATACATATCAAGTAATTCATTTTCTCTGTAATATGAATTTTCAGAATCACTATAATTACTTACTTGATTTCCAGAGATGTCATCATCAACTATCAAACATATGTTGGCTTGCTCATCAAAGTCGCTTGAGCTTGCTGTAGAATCTTCTTCACCTTTATTTGGGTTTGGACAATTTGCCTTCATGTGTCCTTTTTCTCCACAACCATAACAACGATAGTTTGATGATGATTCCTTGTTTTCCTTCTTCCCCTTTTTAAATCTTCTTTTACTTTGGTCTTCATGAACTTATTAAATTTCTTAATGAAGAGATCCATATTTTCATCATCTTCTTCAAAGTCTTCTTCATTAAGATGTTTGCTTTTATTAATCTCATATTTGAACGTCAGAGTCTTTTTATTTCCTTTCTTTTGTTCAATCTCCTGATATTCAATTCATGTTCTCTCAACTCACCAAACGATGCAACCATTGATATGGTGTTGAGATTTTGTGATTCACTAATTGCAGTCACCTTGAGTTGCCAAATCCTGGCTAAAAAATTAAGAATTTTTATATTTAATTCATCATTTTCAAAAGACTTACATAATTCAATGAGGATGATTCACTATATACACGTGAACCACTTCTGAATTTCTCACTAATGTTTTAGTTTTTCTAAAATTTCAAAAGAAAATCTTGATATATTTCGAAGAATTTTTGAAATATACTACGAATAAAATAAATTTTAATGACAGTAGATATACATAAAACCATATTCGTTTTATCAATAACCGTCTGAACATAATCTTTGTCTTATTAGCAACGTCAGTGGTGCAATTGGACAATAAATGTGGGTCAACTTTTATTGCATTTAAATTTCATTCAATGGAGTCATTTTTTAGTCTTAATTAGCTAAACCTTCTATGCAGAAAATTGAGAACTACTATAGCTTTGTAGCTTAGGCAAAACTTGGGTCGCTTAGACGAAACATTTTAAAATTGTTGTCTCTTCAATCTAGCTTAAGCGAAAATACTGTCAGTATGTCACATAAGGACCTCTTAAACGATGTTTGTCCAATTTGACGTTAAGTCTCTGTTTGTTTCAATTTTTAAAAAATAAGGACTAAATTAAGACACAGTAGGAGACCTATTTGAGATTCTGGACGAAAAAAAAGACTTATCCAAATATTAAACCTATCTTTAATTAATATTTTTAGTTATTTTGTTATTAATTTATTTATTTATTTTCCCAAATTAGTGATCCAATAATATTTTGCATGCTTATCCAATCATAGTCTAACATTAATAATTAAATGTTGGTGTAACATTAATGTTTTTGGCCAAACATCATTGTCTTGACGACCCAACATCATCAATCTGATTTACTGTTGACACAAAAAATGTTACAAATACTAACCGTTTAAACATATTCTTTGCTTTATTAGCAACATCAGTGGTCCAAACATATTGGACAATAATAAATGCAGGTCAGCTTACGTAATTTAATTTTCGGTGACATGTAGTTCACAGTCAGCCAGCGATATTATTATTGGTTGGTGTTTGGTGAACCTAACTCAAAGTATAAATGTTTGGACAAACACAGTTCTTAAAAGAGTTTAATCAACTTAATTATTATTATTTTTTTACGTATAATCCTTTTGATTTTGTTTATTAAACATGTTTACCTTTTAAAATTCGATTTAAAAGAATTTCTATATATGGAATAAATCGCAAGTGAACCCTACTACGTGCATACATCATTACTCCATTTTGAAGATCGGTCTGAAATGACACACGCTTCTTTTCCGACTGTATGAAAACAATAGGTATATTTTGACTTAATTTGAAAGTGCCGCCTGATTCATTTAGTTATTGTTTGAAAGGAAAAAACAGGATAAAAGGTCAAACAAACAAAATAAACGTAAATTTTAATTTATTTTGATTTTTTTTTTCAATAGAAAAGAAAAACGGTGTACAAAAATATTATTACTATTTTTATTATCATAGAAATGTGTAGTGTAATATAAATCATAATTAAAAATAGGGTTAAATATGTTTTTAGTTCCTATACTTTGGGACGATTTTGGTTTTAGTCTCTCTTTCAAACTAAGGTATAATTTAGTCCTTCAATTTTAGAAAACTCTGGTTTAAGTCCTTTTTTACCAAATTTTTTCAACTTTATTTACTGTTTTATGCATGTTTCATTATAGTATTTGGATTGTTTTCACTGTTTGACACATTTTTGCTTCAATGTTAACTGAGAAACGCGTTTGAAACAGCAAATAAAGTTAAAAAAAATTGGTAAAAAGGACTAAAACCAGAGTTTTCTAAAATTAAAGGACTAAATTGTATCTTAGTTTGAAAGAGAGATTAAAACCAAAATCGCCTCAAAATATAGGGACTAAAACCATATTTAACCCGTAAAAATATTTGGAATGGTTTATATTAATAACTGATAAATTCATATATCTCTTTACAAATAACAATCTTCTTTATAATAGAAGTAATAGAAATATGAACAAATTTAAACTTAAATTAATAAAAAATTAAATATATTTTTAATCCTTGAATTTTGACAGAAATTATATTTTTTTTCTCAAAATGCAAAACTGAAATTCATTTTATATTCCATATTTTAATATTCTTCTTAATTCAACTGTATTAAATATTTTTAAGATATCAAACCTATTTTAAGATACGTTTTACACGATTTTAACATGTTTTAACTTAAATGTAAGTTTAAAACACCATTTAATAAATTTAACAAATTCAAAATATCAACGTTAATAGGTTAAAAAGATTATATTAATTTATTTTTTAAATTTAAAAATTAAAATATATCAAAATTTAGAATAAGAAAAAGTTATAATTAGAACTAAAACCATTTTTAAGCTTTAAATAAATAAATTGTCTAATTATGTCAAAGGGCTAATATTGCAACATTTAAATGGATTATTGTTTGTGATTAAAAAAATAGAAAGAGCTAATAATGTGTACTTGTTCACGTAATAATGAATTGTCGGTTCTTATGTACAGTTGAATCTGTCATTCTTGCTATATGCCTTTTGATCTTATCAAATTAAAACTTACTCCATTTCAGTGGTAACTTACAACAATCTAAGGTCACTCTGGCACGTCTTTATCGCTTGCTTTTCGTCCTCACCTTCGTTCTGTGTACTATATATATGGTTACATTTCCATCTTCAAGTTGTCAAATTTCATAAAAGATATACTATGGAACACCAAAAAGAGGAGCTTGCAGAACCAGTTAGTCCTGTGGGACAATACTTCAACAGCTCTGTGCTATGCATATACATCATAGGAGTTTTAGAATTCGAAGTTCCAATAGATGACTTGCAAACATACGCTCTTCTCCAAGATGTTTTCCTTCCCATCAATCCACGCTTCTCCTCCATCATGGTTCTCTCTTTTGCTTCCTTACTACACTCTTTCATTTATTTTCATCTGCATGTGATGTTTAAGAACACTAGAATATACTATATATAGCAATTAATGTTTACAAAACACAACTTTTAAGTCCCTAATGTCATGATCTCGTTATTAAGTTAGTGCATACCAGTTTTTACCTTTCATCATGTCTGAAATTTGCATTGATCATATGGTTACCAGGTCCAAGATAAAAATGGAGAGAAACAATGGAAGAAAGTTGATGTGAACTTGAAAGATCATGTTAACATCCCCATATTCCCCGAGGGCAAAACAGTAGAATTGCATGACAAATATTTCCATGATTATTTATCAAGCATAGCAATGGAGCAATTGCCACAAAGCAGACCTTTATGGGAAATTCACATGATCAACTACCCTACAAGTGATGCATGTAGCACTATAATATTTAAGCTTCACCATGCACTTGGTGATGGCTATTCTCTCATGGGTGCACTTCTTTCTTGTCTACACCGAGCTGATGATCCTTGTCTTCCCTTGTCCTTTCCTTCTCTCAAACAATCTAAACCAGAAGCTTCCACTAAAAGCATCTGCAGAAAATTCTCTTATATGTTGTCCTCTGCCTTCAACACTGTCTCAGATTTTGGATGGAGTGTGTTGAAGAGTAGCATCATCAGTGATGATAGAACACCAATAAGGTTCGGAGATGATGGAGCCGACTTTCAACCGATTTCCATATCAAGCATGACATTCTCCATTGACCATATCAAGGACATCAAATCCAGACTTGGAGTGGTATGAAAACAATTTCTGGTTGTTGAACTTTACTTTGACTTTAGCCATACATATAGTCTTATTGGATCGCCAACTTGTCAGAGTAGACACATGTATTATTCAGTATTCAACTTGTTGTGGTAGAACTGATTGGATCTTAATTTGTCTTTTTCTATGTGTGTGTCAATCAAAATGCTACATCTTTATACAATCACTTATCCAATTACATTCCATCATGCAATAAAACAACCTTAACATGTAACCACTATTTTCTATGAATCTTGGTCCATCACTGTCTTCAAATCATTGACATAGTATGATTATTTGCTGTTTTAAACAAACTTTGTATTACCAATTGCAGACTATAAACGATGTTATCACTGGAATTGTCTTCTATGGCACTAGATTATATATGCAAGATATGGATTCCAAATCAAAGAGCTCACACTCCACGGCATTAGTATTACTGAATACGAGAAACATTGAAGGTTATCAGTCAATCAATGATATGCTCAATACTAAAGCTAAGGGTCCATGGGGGAACAAAATTACCTTCTTGCATGTTCCAATACCAAAATTAAATGAGACCAGAATTTCTACCCCTCTTGAATTTATTCGGGATTCACATAACATTATCAAGAGAAAGAAACAATCTTTGGGTGTTGTTCTCACCGGGACACTTTTGGACATAGAGGGCAAACTGAGAGGACAAGAGGTTGGTAGATATTTGGTTTACTTAGCTTGAAGTTGATCATGATGTAGTTACTTACATTTTTCCTACCAATAATCTGTGACTGCTTCTTATGCAACGAATATAAGCACTTCAATCAGAATGCTACAATTGTTAATTTAGTTCTTGTTGTTGCAGGCAGTAGCCAAACGCATTCGTGGCACATTGACAAAATCAAGTGCAGTGATTTCAAATTTGGTTGGACCAGTACAACAAATGGCTTTAGCTAACCATCCTGTGAAAGGCTTGTACTTTACATTGGCTGGTGGACCTGAGGTATTCTCAATCCCTTTCATTTTTCAACTAATCATGTCAGTATGTGAGAATCTGCATTGATTCTTAATTTCCTTTTCTACCAAAAGTATATTTTCTAATGTTCTGGTAGCCAAAATTGGAATGACACTTTAAGAAGGTTTTCTCATTTAGTTTTGGCTTAAGAAGGAATGTTTTTATCTCTTTGTTCCTTGACTTGATTGCTGTGATACAAAAGCACCATTTAATGGTATTTGCAGAGTCTGGTCATTTCGATCATGAGCTACATGGAAGTTATAAAAGTTACCCTCAAAACGGAAAAAGACTTGATAGACGAACAGAAATTAAAGTCATGCATGCAAAGTGCATTTGAGATGATTCTCCGAGCAGCTATGGAAATTCCTCTCGAAACAAAACGCTAGAGTTCTCCCTCACCAAATCGTTGTAAACAGCTTGGAACTGCTTAATACGAAATCAGAGAGAGAGAAATTTACATATTATTTCCCATAATTTATCAACGCCTTCAATTGCTTTTCCATTAAATTTGTGGTGTGTATGTTATGGAAATTAATGCACGAAGCCCACCTTGCGATCTGTCGTATATATATGTATATTTTCTTGCTCTATCTGTCAACACGATGGTTAAAACTACCATGGCTATGGTAGTTTTGCTGAACAGGAAAATCTCACCTACGTAATCGTTGAACACTTGTTATGATATTTTTTATATAATTAATAAATAATCGTCTACGGCATGAATTAATTACAAAGCTTTTGAATTCTTTTACAGATGTCTATACATGGAGAGAAAGAGAGATAAGTAGCGTCATGACAATTTTTTATATTTATTTAACATATGTTATAAGAAAGAGTAAAATAGTTATAAAAACATAATTTTTTATATCTAAATAAAATAATAAAAAATAAGTAAAAGTATTATCAAATGTAAAAAAATTTACGTATAAATTGTATCACTAATAACATCTCAGTACAGAGTCACTTCTGAGAGAGATAATTTTGTAAATTGTGCTCATAATCCTTATAAATTGTCCCCTAAGTTATATAGCGATAGAGGACTTTCATGATGATGCACTCATTATGACTGTATGTAACAAAGTGATAACTATTTATAATTTTATACGTATTTTTAAAATAATTATTATGAAATTGTTAATTTAATCATAAATCTTAAATTTGTACTTTATAACATCAAAAGCCTCCCAGATATTTTATTTTTTAAATGAATTTGAGAGTTAATTTAAGAAAGAAAATAAATTCATCCACCAATTGTTTTCGCCTAAGTCGACTAAATCCTCGTAACATGGTGTGTTTCGCCAACAACTTTGACTGTCAAACGCACAGCTGTTTCGTTATTCATCACAGCGACAAATCACAAGAAAATAGTTTTTTTTTTTAAGAAATTAGAAAAAAAATAAAGTCATTGGTAGGATTGGGATCTTCTTCCACCTTCTGCGGAGAAAAAATATTTTGAAGTTCATGGAAAAATAATTCTTAATTTATCATGATAGATGTTTTTTTTTTTTTTTAAATAAAACTGTTGCAAGGTTGTTAAATATTAAAATAAACAATGTATGAAGAGGTAGATGTACATGTAATATTTAATGAAATGAACTGATGACATATAATATAATATGACTATCAAAAAATTTAAAATAATAAATTATAATTATTTTCTTTGTCTTTTTTCCGTATATATTACTTAACTTTTTTATCTGTACTTAATCTCATACACAAATCCATGATTATATTCTTATGCACCAGTAATTATAAGAGAGAACACTAAATTATTCATTGTAATGGCTACTATATGGACGAAATCCAGATTTATAACGGTTACATTGATTTAGCGTGGTAAACTGAAATTGGGAGAAACATGTTTCCTCTGTCTCTCTAAACTAATAGTGAGTTTTGGTGGAAAACTTGAAGAGCATATAGTGGTTGTAAGGCTTTTCTGGGGTCACAATTGTTGAAGGAAAATTAGGATTATTCACAGAATCAGGGAAGGCTTGAGTCTCCAAACACAGTCCTGCATGAGCATTGTATACATATCCACCTTTCCCCTTCACATTCTTGATATAGTTACCACTGTAAAACTGCAAACCAGGAGCATTTGTGTACAACTCCAACACTCTTCCAGATTTCTTATCCTGCACTATAGCTGCTAGCTTCTTCTTTTTCCCTTTCTCAACATCCAGCACATAGTTGATGTCATAACCTTTGGTTTCAGCCAGCTGGTTGATCCTGCTTCCAATAATCTGTGGCTTAAGGAAATCATAAGCTGTTCCTTTCACAGAAGCAAATTTTCCTGTGGGAATGAGTTTGCTGTCAACAACTGTGATTTGTGAACCAAATATCTGCACAACCTCGTTCAGAATGTTGCCACTGTTTTGGCCTCCTAGGTTCCAGTAAGCATGGTTGGCCAAGTTCAATGGAGTTGGTTTGTTCAGAGCTTTTCCTTTCATGATTATAACCAATTGGTTTTTCCCACTTAGAATGTAGCTCACACTTACAATCACATCACCAGGGAATCCTGAAACACAAATATAAGTACTTTCTATCTCAATCACAAATTATTTAGCTCACACTTACACCTCTAAAATAAATTGTTCACTTTTCTGATCTTTTACTTTAATCATTTCGAAGCAATGAAAAGAATGGTACAATGGCTGACCTTCTTCACCATCAAAGCTGTGGTAACTGAAAGTGATTCTGGGACTTGGACCTTCCTTTTGATACCTTTCCACTTTCCAAAGAACATCACTAAATCCTCTGGATCCACCTAATAAATAAACAGGACAGACAGAGCACTTTGGTAAAAAGACTATACGACAACTAAGGTATATATGTATAGGTATTTTTCCACTTATGTTAAACATACCATGAAGTGTGTTGTTTCCTTCATTGGCAACTAATTTGTAATGGGTTCCATTTATAGTAAACTGAGCTCCTCCAATTCTGTTGGCTACCCGGCCAACAGTAGCACCAAAATATGTTGTATCATTCTGCAAACAGTTGGCATGCAATAACTTGGTCACAATTTATCCACTATACATGAGAGATGTTAGGTGGAAACAAAAAGAACAAACTTTGTGGTATATAAATCTTCTGTTTGGTAGGGTTAAGTTGGAAACAAAAAGATAATTGAATTGAAAAGAAAGCCAAATCATAATGTTACTAGTTCTGCACAACTCTAACTTCCACCAAGTAACTTAAAGTAATGGCATTGTACCAATATTTTTTTAATAACATTTTAACTCGTCTACGTGTTATTATGATCTAATTAGTCTATATTAACATTAATAATTATTATTATTGATTATAAAATAATTTTAAAATAATCACCACATATAAATATAAATAATGTTAAAATATTATCAAAATATCATTATTTAACCTCAAATGACGTAAAATGTTTTAAGGCCACACGTGCATCACGTGACTTGTGGCCATCTTTTACCCAATTCTATAGATAAACCTTATCTAAAGTGTTGGAAAATTTTTTATGTAGTGCGTCCTTTTACGATATCAGAAGAATAATTGATTTTGGAAACTTCCAACGTGCTTCACTGCCTTTCTTTTTACCCTTTTGATGATTCTTTGTGAAAATCTTTCTAAACAAGACTACCACTAAACTAGTGCAATGTATATTAAGATATATTCTCCGTCTTAAATTATTATAATTTAACCGAATAATGCCTTTTCATATTAAATAGTATTTACATTTTTTAATAAAATATTAAACTATTTACTTTATGCATACATACCTCCATATTAAATAATCAAGAATTTTTATTTATAAAAAAATTTATTGGAAATTTATTTTTAATAAGAACTATATTTATTATTACTGTTAATCTATTTATAAAACTTTAACTGCAATCATTATACTATTTAACAACAAGAACAAATTACTATTATTTTAATTAATTTTGGTCATCAATGATTATACCACGAAACATCATTGCAACCAAATATTCGACGGGATCGCACGATGCCTTTATAATTTCCTCAGATCTAATCTACACCAATCTGAATGCAACACTCAACACACCTTGTTGTCAACTTGCCATTAGTATGCTACTTTTCTTCATTATAAAATAGCTAGGAGAAGTATCACTCCAAGAATTTTAATTTTTTCAAAATAAAAATTTAATTGAATTAAAATTTTATCTACAATCTCAAATCAAGAAGAAACAAAACAATTAAATAATATAAGCTAATACATTTTTTTTATACACAGCTGGGGAAGGTAAATATGACAAATATGTATGTAGAAATTGTAAACAAATAGAAAAGGGTCATTGAAGATTAAAAAACGCAATCCCTTTCTGTATTAAAAGAACTGACCCTTTTTTCCATACTGACACAAACTTCAAAGGTATCTTAATATAGTGAAATTTATTAATAAGAGTATTCAAATCAAAATAAGATATTATTCTATGAATTATAATATTTTAACATAAAAGTAAAACGTTATATTGGACTCCAGTGGTGACTAGACTCCAAGGATAGCGACAAACTATACTCCAAATCTTAGCCAACCAAGCATTTTTTGCGAAACCGAAATAATCATAGCTATCACATGTTTGAATAAATCCAAGTTGTTGAACACGAGAAAATTGTAGCTTTGCAGAAGAAAGAAATCACAGAAGGCAGCAAAGTCTGAAATCACTATAATCAACAAATACAGCAGAGAGAGTAGACTCACAGTGTAATCCTTAAGAGAATCGTATCCAAGAACAACGTCATTCAACTTTCCTGAACACAGATGACAGAGAAATCAGGAAAAAAAAAGAAGGAAAAATCATGATTTGAAGTTTGGAACAGTGAATTATACCATTCTTATCAGGAAGAAAGAGTGACACTATTGATGCACCCCAGTTGGTGACCTTCAAAGAAAGTTCACCTTTCTTGAGCTCAAATATTCTTATGTTTTCCTTCTCAACAACATAGCAATTGACAGAGGCAGAAGCTGCTAAGATGAGACTCAGCAGCAAGACAAAGATCTTGGTCATTTTTGCTGCACA
The DNA here is from genome assembly GCF_000741045.1 of Vigna radiata var. radiata. Classification (NCBI taxonomy): domain Eukaryota; kingdom Viridiplantae; phylum Streptophyta; class Magnoliopsida; order Fabales; family Fabaceae; genus Vigna; species Vigna radiata. Next base: position 17,106,512 of record NC_028354.1, on the reverse strand, counting down.
GGAATTTGGTATGAAGGAAGAATGAGAAGAAGAGATTGTAATGTAGGAAGAGGGAGAGAAAGGGATAATGAGGAAAAATGAAAGACAGTGGGTGAGAGTGTCACATAGCATTTCACTATTTTCGGTTTAAAACCAGAGTTTATATGATATACTCTGACTAGGCTTGTTGGGCCTAGTGGGCCCTCTGTATTTATTTGTCCTCCACCCAAGTCAATGAATTTAAGGTTATCTTTTCAACATCTTAAAATCATTTAATTAATTAAAACTTGAAAAATAAAACAATTTACAAGGATAAAGAGATAATCAGAATGTTAAAGCACTTTTTCATGAACTTACACTTCAAAACAAACTTTCTAAAATATTTTTTTTTTGAATAAATTTTCTAAAATGCATTTTTGAACGAGTTTTTCAAAACAAAATTTCTCCAACAAACTTTTCAGAACATGTCATAACTTTCAGAACGACAATCTTTTCAGAATGAGCTCTCTCTCTTCATCTTCTTATTCTTTTTCTTAAAGAATGCACTAGAAAACTAAGGTACAGCATGTGATGGATGGCGTAATGGCGACAACTGTGGCATGGTGTAACGAGGAAAAGTATTTTAGTCTTTTTCCTATGTTAGTATGGAGGTAGAGTCAGTAATAATGTGGGTGCAGGAAGAAAAAGCCTGCAAAGTTGAAATATGATTGTTCCTGCGTCTCCATAAATTTGTCCCTGCACCCTATTTGAAAATTCCATTTTCATCTTTTCGGATTATATAATTTGAAAGTTAAAAATAATTTTCGAATTGTGAAATTCATAAGTAAAAATAAAGAGGAAAAAAAGCAGTGTTGGGATTATACTTAATTAACTTCTGAATTAAGCAATTCGAAAGTTATCTATAATTTTCAAATTATACAATGCAAAATCCATTTTTATTTTTTAAATTATATAATCCAATAATTATTTTTAACTTTCAAATAACTTCCGAATTAAATAATTCATAAAGGAAAAAAATTTGGTACAAGAATGCAGTGGGAATTTCATGGAGGTGTAAGAAAAAAAAACTGTCGAAGAAAATGTATCACAATTTTTGAGTTGTGCTTCAGTAAAAACATTTTCCTATACGCACAGATATCTATACTTGGATGACAACTGATCGGATCGGATACGGTTAGTGTCTATCCACAATTTGATTCGACAAAAAAATTCACCCACTACTTGATCTGATATTCGTAGAGATACCACTTAAACAATTTTTGCAGATATTTTAAAACTCGTGGATACCTATGAATATCCGCAAATATTTAGAAAAATATATTTTTTATAAATTATTAAAATAATTTAAATAAAATTACAAAAAATATATAAAATTAAATATAAATTAAATTTAACCTTATAAAATATAAATTAATGTTAATTTTAATTAAATTTAACTTAATAAAATATAAATTAAATTTTTATTTTCATTTTTTACGGATACAGATAGTATAATACTCGCACCTGACTCGTTTATAAATGGATATTAAAATACCAATTATCCACATGTTGTGAATTCGCGAGTATCAACTTTCTGTTGCAGATTTTATCCATAATATCTATGGGGCAGATTTTTTTTTATCATCGGTAATCTACACCTTAATATAGACATCAAAATCTATATATTAATTTAAAGATGGTACATAAACAATAATAGTAACATACGGATCTCATTTACATTCAAATCACATAAGTGCGTCCAAAACTCCAAGTAGATCTTGTTGTTTTGTGCCCATCTTATTCACAATAAAAACCATAAAACATGATATCATATGATCATGCGTCTTTATTTTGGTCACTAACCACAGAATTTATGCTTAGACACAAAAGGCAAAAAGCGAAGTTCCAGCAGTATAATTTCCAAGAAACAATCCAAAGCCTATCTTATATCCATTTCCAACATATATGCACCCATCACTGACAGACAAGCCACCGTACACCGATGATCCTGTCTCATACGACCACACAATACTACCAGTCTCAGCGTTAATTGCATAAATAGGTCCTTTGACATCTACGGATCCTGCAAACACAATGCCATTAGCTACAGAAACAGGACCAAAAGAAGATGCATTACTAGGGTTTTCTGTGGACCACAAGATCTTCCCACTCTTTGCCTCCATTGCTACCCACCCTCCACTTCTTGTAGTCTTCTTCGATGGTCTGAGGGTGAAGTTCTTGCGATCAGAATTACCAATGTTAGTATAAACCCTTTTTGTGTCACTCGCTGCTCCCCATGTTCCACCTCCTGCAACGCCTCCTGGTCCAGCTTCCTATACATATCAAACTTTTCAATGTTACGATGATGTAATACAGTTTAATGTATATTAATTCCTAAGTTTTTGAACATTCTTTAAAACCCTAACCGTGGACCAAATTAGCTTGCCGTCATCACGGTGCAAAGCCCAAGCAAAACCACTCTTTTGCACAGCAACAACAACATCGTGTTTTGTTTTGTTGACATGGATTGTGAGAATGATTGGTGCCTCCCCAAAATCAGCATCTGGGTTAGGACCAGGTGGACAATTAGGTGTTGACAAATTGCTGCATGAAAGGAACCACACATCGTACCCTCCGAATTGGTGGTACCATTTGATTTTTCCATCATCCAAGTCAAGTGCAAGGATTGAATCAGAGTGATTTTCTGGCTCAACACACTCATCAGGGTGAGTGGGTTGTGTTGCATTATTTTCTTTTTCTTGACATTGACGTATTTCCAAAGGGGCAGAATACAAGTTTCCAGTGGCAATATATACATGGTTCCTTGATGCATCGATGGAAGGGCTGCTTCCCCACACAGCTGCTCCAGCATATTCTCCTTTTTTTCCATGATTATCAGGTACCATGAAGGTTTGCCACAAAATAGCACCAGATTTAACATCTAGCTTTGAGAAGCTTCCTCGAAAGGTGCAACATTCTTCAGGTGTCAGACTTTCTTCTTGTGAAGATGTCCCAACATAATAAGCCCTGTATAGATTTCGAACTTCATGTGCAATTAATACTTTTACATTGATTCTTTTAAGGTGGTTTTGTGTGTGTCTGTGATCATTTTCTTTATATAAATGACACTTGAAAGTTACTCGTCTGTGTGGCACTTCATCCTTTGATTATTCCTCGAAGTAAATCTAGCTCATCATTCAATCAATTTGAATTTATATGAAAATTCGATTCTATCATTTCAGATATTTGTTTTTTACTATACAAGTCATAACCTACTTATAATATTTTAATATTTACATTATATACCCATCCACCATTGAATTATATTGATTTAACATGGATTCAACTATTAATGGCATAGAAATTGTTAACTTCCAAAGAATTGATGATGTATAATATATATATATATATATATATATATATATATATATATATATATATATATATATATATATATATATATATATATATATATATATATATTATTTTCCGGAGACCGCGTACCCGATAAATTAAATATAATTCAATGATATGGAAAGAAACGTTGAAAATTGTACACACTAATTTGTGAAATACTTTTCACAGTCAAACAACCAAAAGTCAGTGTTTTTTTTGGTTGACTTTCTTGCTTTTATCATTGAGAAACATAGTTACCATATTTTAAAACACAAATGCATATTATTTAACATCTCAACATCTCAGTATAGACTTACAATATAGTAGAGACGTCAAATAAATCAATCTTCTCGAATTAATACTAATATTAATGGAAATTTTTCGTATTTACTAGATATGCATAGATAATATTTGATTTTTTAAATTAAGGTTGAAAAGAAGAGAATTGTTATGATGGTATTCACAAAAATATAAGGGTTTTGGTATATTTTAGGGATGAGTTTGGGAAAAAAAATAAAAATAGAAATTAAGAGAGAAAGAAATATGGAACAAAGATTACGTTATAGAATATGGGTGAAAGGAAAGAACTGACCCTTTGTAGTAGGTTCCAGACATGGTGATAGCACTTGTGTTATGACTGTCCAAACGTGTCTTCCAAACTAACTCTCCTGTTGATCTTTTCACAGCAATAACAAGTGCAGGACCATATATTCCGACCAACAGAACATCATCGTCTGCTATAGTTGGTGTTGCTCTTGACACAGTCCAGTTAACACCTGGTACAAACCCTGTTGCACTTAGCCCCGTTAGATTTTGCAAGTTCTGCTTCCACACCAGAGATCCATCTCCTGTTCTCACTGCAAAAAGCTCTCCATTCCACGATGGAAAGTAGAGTATGCCATCAAAAATAGCTGGAGTTGCAGTTATGTCTTTGCCGGCTTTGAACTTCCACTTCAAACTTAAGTTCGAAACAGTTTCAACGCTGATCTTCTGCTCCTTGCTGGCATATCTTCTGTTGTATATATCCCCACCATGGTTTAACCAGTTTTGTGTCTTTTCCTGAAACCACTCAACAATATGTAGTCAGTGATTAAAATCAATAGTAGGAAACAAATTAAAGTTAGCATGGCACAGCTCTTACATGAGAAGCTTCGGATAATGAACTTGTTAGTAGGCATATTACAAGCATGGAAATTATAAAACATGTGATTTGCTCGAATTTTTCCATGATGTTATGAAGTTGGATGTGTGTAATTGTAACCTTCAGGACTTTCCAACCATTTATATATGTATGAAAGTGTAGTTGTTATTTTATAGAATAATTTTGTTTCTGAAAGTGTTTTTTTAACACTGTATGCATCATTTTGACAATTTATTTTTAGAAGTATTTTTGTGATTAAAGGATAAAGTATGTGTCATGTCAATGGGGGCGGCCGACTAATGCAATTCTTCTAATTCCTTCAAGATCAATACTTGTAGATTGATCGTTTAAATGAGAGCGGTTAATTTGATTCTGTCTACAGGCCTGGCTCTAACTTACGTCGAATAGGGTAAAAGATTCACACGGCTAAAAAGTTTATAAAAGCCATGTGGACTAAGATCACTGTATCGATTCTCTTCTAAAACATGGAAAAATATTAATTTTCTTAAAATATATTAAACTTTCAGTTTAGGCATGGCTCTCTCAATATTTAGAAAAATTTACCAAGGTCATTTGCTCGGATTGGTTTATTTCGATCTTTAGTCTATAAAGATCTATCTCCAACTTCAGTTTCAGTCTATCAGAATTAACTTTCAACTTGAGTCAGAAATTTGACCTAAGTTGATTCCATCAAATTTTATTGATTTTTAGTTAGATCAATTTGATCAAATATGATGAAATTCAATTAGGATTGACTCTGTCGAATTTGGTCAAATTTCAACCTAAGTCGTCGAATTCAATCAATTTTCAATTAGAAATGATAAGATCAAATTTAGTCAAATTTTGGTTCGAAATGACTTTGACAAATTTGGACTCTATTTGGAAAGGATTAACTTGAATTCAGACAAATTTTGGTAGAGGTTGACTTAATGGAATTCAACCAATTATTGACTAGTGACGACTTGGTCGAATTTCATAGAATTTTTTGTCTGGATCGACTCTGCCAAAATTATGCCAGTCCAGATTTAGCTGAATTTGAAAAAAATTTTGACCGAAGTTGACTAGATCGATTTGATCAAAATTCAGTCGGTGTTCTGACTTTCTAAATTCAGTCAAGGATGACTTGATCAAGTTTAGCCAGGTTTGACTTGATTGAATTAAGCTAAAATTTGGTTAGAGTTGTCTTAATAGAAATCCAGTCTAGGAAAACTTCACCAAATTAGGCCAAATTTCGATTAGGGCCAACTTGATGAAATTTGGCCAAAATTTAGCTAGTACTTACTTGGCCGAATTTGGTCAAATTTTAGTTGTGGCCAACTCGATTGAATTTGATTGATTTTTGGCTGGGGTTGACTCAGTCAAAATTAACCGAGGTAGACTCGACTAAATTTGGTCAAATTTCGATTGCGATTTCTCGATCAAATTCAACCAAAGATAAGCCAAATCAATATATGATCCAAGCTGAATGTGTTTTTTCTAAGAATTAATTAAAGTTTTATAGTATGACCAAACACATCTTAACTCCAACCCTTATCTACTTGAGAGAGAGTTTAGGGAATTCATAAATTTTTTTGGCCGTCTCATGTTGAGTGTTCTGAAAGAGGACTTTTTGAAAGATGAATTAGTTCTAATCTATGAATAATAGAATCAAGTTGACTAGTCTAGTTTACATTTAAATTCATTTTGTTTAAATAACTATCGATTTATATACTTCTTTAAAGACTACATGATAGGTATAATTTTGGTATTTTGGATGAGTTATTGTTATTGTGACGTGGGTCACTATTGGGATCACAACAATTAAACCATGCTCCCAGCAAAACATGGGAAAATGGAGAACAACTTTTGTTAGGCTCCATACAAAATATACTGCACATGGTTTTTCTTCATCATGGAAGACATCATCTTTTCTGCGCAAAGGAATTGGACAACAAATCATACTGCAAATAGACACCAATATTAAATGTGCAAGACAACGGCATAATCGAAGGAGCAAAGCTAGAAAGCGTTCTAAAAAATCAGAGAGTAATAATTTATTTGTTAGTCAAATAATCCGTTAATAGTGTTCTTATCCCTTACGAGAATGAGAGAATATTTTCTGGAAATTCTTTAAAGTTTGTAGAAGAATTTTGTCCTATCTATTAATTATTATTAGTCGAAGATTTGTCTCGATAGGATCTTATGTGGTAGAGTTTTGGTGCCTTCCAAATTTTCACTTCTTTAATTTTGTTTTTCATATTATTTATTGGAGAAAATATTTATGTGAGTTTTGCTTCAAATATATATTATATTGTTTCATATCATTCTTTTGTTTTCACGCTATAATGCAAACTTCTTACTTTATATGGTGATGTTTGCGGTGAAGTCACGATAAGATCGTGCTATTTTGTATAAAACTCCAAGTTTGTTGTTCTAAATAAAGAATTATAGTTTAAACAACTTTTAAAACCTATCATAGTCAACTTTTAACCACTTGACATGAATTAATATTAGAGATGAAATTCATACATTATTTTGGCCTTTTTCTAATTTTGAGAAAGTATTATTTTGATTATGGACATCTATTTTAAATTAGATATGAAAATAAGAATAAATAAATATATATTTGTCCTCTTATTTTTATTTATTCACATCTTAAATTATTAAAATATTTTAATTAATAAGATAATTTTAAAAACTTTTCTCTGTCATTTGTTTTATTTTCTTTCAAGATTGTTACATAAATTTTTATTTTTTTTCTCAATTATTAAAGTCATTTACTTATACATAATATTTAAATTTTTAAGAAATTCTTTCTAATCATAATTTTAATTACACATTTTTTTTATCTTATCTTTTTGAACGAGGTATCGTAATTTAAGAAAGTAACCTCAACATTGATTGAATATAATTGTTATACTCTTAAACTATTGAATAACATAAAACATTTATTATCACTTTTATCTATGATTTTTACCTTTTCATTTTTATTTAAATAATTCATTTTTCTTACACAATATTTCATTATCTCTTTTATCTATGATTTTTCCTTAATACATTTTTTTTTATTCAAATAAGTTTGTAAGAAAAATTTCAGTTCAAAAAATTAGTTATTATATAACTTTGACAAATTAATATTAAAATATTGTAAATATTTGATACTATATATATATACATACATACATACATACATACATACATACATACATACATACATATATATATATATATATATATATATATATATATATATATAACATGTGAAAAAAATAAAATAACAAGTTTTTCCATATATATGAAAAGAGTGATTGTATGAAAACATATATCATGATGTTAGGTTCACTTTATTTCTTATGTAAGAGGATTAAAACACCATAAGTGTTCTACTATAATTATTATTTAATTTTTTACTGATAAAAAATATCTTTAATATTTTTCATATATTTAAAAATACTAAAAACCTCGTTCGATATCTATTAAGTTTATTTGAATCTGTCGGAAACTGTGACGACTTAGTTTGTGTAAAGGTTGCTTAATAATGGAAAGTCAACTTGCATGTCTTTATTTCTTTATGTGAGTTCATTTTCGATAGGTATAACTTTATACCTTCCTTTACCATCCAAATTCATCACTTTCTGTTAATCAGTAAGAAATATATATAAGAAAAATGGATTCTTGAGAGTAATTTTTTGGGATGAATATTATTTATCACACTATAAGAAAAATGATCAATATAGATTAAAAAATCTGGTCCCAAAAATGAGGATTTTTAGTGATAAATTAATGAAATTATTGAAAAATTTAATGTATAATATTTGTAAAGAAGGAACAATATGCTTGTGAATTATTGAGTTTTATCTTAACCTTTTTGTGAGAGTCCTTGTAATTAAGATTTTTTAATCTTGGCATAATCCATACGAGTTGGAAGCCACTACCAATATACGAAAAAGATAGCATAAGTTATTTGAATGACAAACTCACATAGACAGATAAAAAAGTAAGAATGTGTGAGAATCGAAACTCTACATTATGTATAAGTTTACAGGGAGTTTAAGAAAACCGTTAACGAATAACTGAAATTTCAATTGTTGGGCTCCAAACAAGCTACATGGCGTGTTAGAGGATTCTTTCTGAACCGTATTCTTGTTCTATAATTATTGTCAGACTTTTAGGTCTTGTTCATTTGAATGAATTTGAGGAAGAGTAATTGAGAGAATTTGAAAGTAATTTTTTTGTTATTTATTTAAATAGATTTGGAAGTAAATAAGAGTAGATTTAGAAGTAAAATTTGTGAGAACTAGTGTAAGATTTAATTTATATAACAGATTAAAAAAATTTACTTCCACATTCAGTCTCACTTACCTTCAAATCTATTCAAATAAACAACAACAAAATTTATTATCAAATCCTCTCAATTACTCTTTTCCAAATCCACTCAAATGAACAAAGTCTTAACAATAATAATTCAAGAGTAGGAGTAGAAAATCAATTTTAACCGTCATAAAAAAAAGTTTTCTACAATTTGTTGATATAACATATAATCTCTCGGATATTTACTCATTCACATTCATTACAATCCTTAAGTTTTTATCACAATTTGTTATTTATAATTGATGAAAACATGATTTTTTTTAGCGTGTTAATCTTTGTATTTTAACACTTCTTCAAAATTCAAATGTGAAATTATAGTAATTTATTTCCTGTGGAACCATGTAGACACCAAATCCAAGCAAGCTGCCAAACACACATTAATGTTAGTATTGACCTTCACCAGGTTAGGCATGCATATTTACTCAAATTTTCCGTAGTCACATCAATATTAGATATATCAAGTGACAAGCTCACCAATTTATAATTGACCTCGATTGAGTTAGGCATGAATTGACTTTTTAAAGATATTTTCAAAATAAAAAAAAAAGTTATTTTTTAAAATTTAAACTATTTTTTGTGTATGGCGTAAGTTGTACAAGTTTCTAATAATTAAAAATAATAATATGAAATAAATTACGTTGAATTGATTTTGTTTAATGAAATGTTAATGAGATATTAATCCATGGAGTTTTAAATTCATATAATATATTAATCAAAGTGTTTTTTTTTAATAATTGATAAATTGAAATACACTTTACTTGGATTAGATGGATCATGGACAAAAGTTTTCTATTTAAATACTTTATATATTTTAATTTCATTAATCTCTTAATATGACAAGTCACATTTTGTTATATACTATTTATTAGATAACATTAACATAAAAGACTTTACTTTCAAACAAAAAAAGAAACCGTACCACTATTGTTTTCCTTATATTCGCAATTCTCTTCAAAACAAGTTTCTCAAACATATATATTGAAAATTGACACACCATCTGCAGGTTCAATCATGCCACTGCCATGCAATATGCACTTGTATCTTTGTCTGATGTTATTATATATCCATTCAGTAGTGGTCTTTGCAGCAAACTCTGATGTATGATATATAGTAACCCTCATTATATTGTTCGTGTACATATAGTTTTAAGGATTACTCATGAATTTTTGCGTTGGTTTTAGGTAGCAAGACACCAATCACAAGACTGGTTAAACCATGGTGGAGATTTGTTCAACCGAAGACATGCTTCCAAGGAGCGTAAGATCAGTCCCAAAACTGCACCAGACCTACGTATGAAGTGGAAATTCTATGCTGGAAGAGACATCACTGCAACACCAGCCATATATGACGGTACCCTTTATTTTCCAAGCTGGAATGGTAACATCTATGCAGTTAAAGAAGCTGATGGATCGCTTGTTTGGAAGCAGAACTTGGACAAATTGACAGGTTTGAAAGCACCCGAAGGCCTTGTTAATAACGTAAATTGGACAGTGTCACGCTCAACTCCTACAGTGGCCGGTGATTTAATGATTTTTGGAATATATGGTCCTGCTGCTGTTATTGCTGTCAAAAGAGCAACAGGTAAGCTTGTGTGGAAGACCATATTGGATTACCATCCTAAAGCACTCGTCACCATGTCAGGAACATATTACAAAAGGTCACTATTTGCGCATCTATTCGCCTTATTTTCTTAGTGGTAATGTTATAAAATTTGTTTATGCTCAACCCTCCACAGAGGTTACTACGTTGGATCATCTTCCTTGGAGTCACTTGTAACCCTTGACGAGTGCTGCACGTTTCGTGGAAGTGTTGTAAAACTTGATTCTGAATCCGGTGACATCTTGTGGAGGACCTATACGATACCAGATAACAATAACAGAAAAGGAGGATATGCAGGAGCTGCCGTTTGGGGAAGTAGTCCTTCCATTGATGAGAAAAGAAACCATGTCTATATTGGCACAGGGAGCCTGTATGCTGCTCCATTACGGATACGCCAGTGTCGAGAGAGACAAATTAATCGAACTCAGCGTACTCAACCAGATGAGTGTGTTGAACCAGACAACCACTCCAACTCAATCTTAGCCCTTGATTTGGATGATGGGAAGATCAAATGGTACCAGCAGTGTGGAGGCTATGATGTGTCAATCTTAGTATGTAGCGCTTCTCCCACACCTGGTCCTGATTGTCCTCCTCAAGCAGAGGAACCAGATGTTGATTTTGGTGAGTCACCTATGATGTTGACCGTATATATGAATCGAATCAAGAGAGATATTGTTGTTGCAGTCCAGAAAAGTGGCATTGCATGGGCCTTTGATCGCAATGATGGTCACCTCGTCTGGCATACGGTAATACATAATTTATAGTATGATAGTATTCTATTTTCATCTCCCCACCCTTTTCAACGAACAGTTGGTGGGTATTTCTATATCAGTTGAAAAGTTTATTCATTTTGTTTTGTAGGAAGCAGGACCATATGGGTTGGCAGGAGGTGGATCATGGGGTGCAGCAACTGATGAAAAGAGGGTTTACACGAACATTGTGAATTCTGATGCCCAAAATTTCACGCTCAGACCCTCAAATAAGATTACAACTGCGGGTGGATGGGTGGCAATGGAGGCTAACAATGGTAGAATTCTGTGGTCAACAGCAAACCCAGCTAACAGCACTGCTTATGGCCCTGTCAGTGTTGCAAATGGTGTTGTCTTTGGTGGATCCGCTGATAGAATGGGATACATATATGCAATTGATGGAAAGAGTGGGAAAATTTTATGGTGGTATAAAACTGGAGCTAGTGTCTATGGAGGCATGTCAATCAACAAAGGTTGCATCTATGTCGGCCATGGATACAATGCTGCTTATGGCTATACCTTGAACTTAACAGAGGGAAAGTTTCTCTTTGCTTTCTGTGTCTAAGAAGTTGCATCCTTGTATTACTTTTATTTTAAGGAATAATTCAGCTCTTTAGCTTTTGTAAAAAAGCTGTTAAAACTTTTCTATCTCTTTCAAAAAGTATGTGACAATCATAAATGGATTATTAATAAAACGAAAACTAGCATATATTTTCCTCTCTGTGTTTAGCATAGTTTTAAACATTTATTTATGCATAGTTAGTTTTATTTTCTTACTCAAATTATGATCACATAATACAATTTAGTCAAATTAACAACTCAATAAATATTTATAAATGATGTAACATAGCAATAGTTTTTGGTACAGATATACTGTTTTATTCATCCATTACAATACTAAAAATAACATTAATCACTTCAGACACAGAAGGCAAAGAGTGAAGTTCCAGCAGTTAAGTTTGTGGCAAACCCTAGATTTACATTATATCCATGACCCACATATATGCAACCGTTGCTGATTGACATGCCTCCATAGACACTGGCTCCTGTTTTATAGGACCACAAAATCTTCCCACTCTTTGCATTAATTGCATAAATGGATCCTATTCTGTCAGTTGATCCAGCAAATACAACTTCATTTGCAACACTAACAGGACCATTAGCAGTGCTATTACTAGGGTTTGCTGTGGACCATAGGATGTTACCTTTGTTTGAATCCATTGCCACCCACCCTCCAGTGGTTGTAGTTATATTTAATGGTGAAAGAGTAAAATTTTTGGCCCCAGAGTTTGCAATATTGGTGTAAACTCTCCTTTCATCGGTTGCTGCACCCCACGTTCCACCTCCTGCAAACCCACCGGGTCCAGCTTCCTGCACAGTATGAGTTTCTTTATCGGCTAAAAAGAAATAACAAACTTAAACTTTGGGAATAATCTTGTATGGAAATTATCTACTGTGTACCGTAAACCAAATGAGACTGCCATTGTTGCGGTCTAAAGCCCAAGCAAAGCCACTTTTCTGAACAGCGACAACCATATCTTTTTTGGAACCATTTACATATGTTGTCAGCATCATTGGTGCCTCTCCAAAATCAGCATCTGGGGTAGGACCTGAAGGAGGACAATTAGGAGTTGAAGCATTGGTGCATGCAAAAAACCACACATCATAGCCTCCTAATTGGCGATACCATGTAATGTTCCCAGAGTTCAAATCAAGGGCCAAGATTGAATTGGAGTGATTTTCTGGTTCAACACACTCATCTGGTTGAGTAGGCTTGGTTTGATTCTTTTGTCTTTCTTGACATTGAAGTATGTGTGATGGGGCAGAATAGAGGTTTCCAGTAGCAATATAGATATGGTTTCTATAAACATCAATGGAAGGGCTGCTTCCCCAAATGGCAGCGCCTGCATAATTTCCTCTAGTGTTATTGTTTTCTGGTAATACATAGGTCTTCCACAAGATGGCACCAGATTGAGCATCAAGTTTTGTTAAACTTCCACGAAATACACAGCATTCTTCAATGGTTGCGCCTTCTTCAAGTGAAGATGTTCCAACATAGTAACTCCTGTGGCGAGTTCAGAACAGGTGCACAGTACAAAAAATGGAAAAGTCAAAACAAGTAATTCAGAGGACTACTGAAAAATTCACTATAATAGGTGTGGATTTAAGTAATATGCATGGAGGTGAGGATTTGAGAAATATGCATGGAGTTTAAAGTAAGTGTGTAGTAGAATCATGCTCTAGCTAAGGGTAGACCAGGGGAAGATGTATGCAGCAATACATCAACACCTCTTCTGCATTAACCACCACATTTGAGGATCATTACCACTTTTTTGGTACATTCATTGTTAGTTCATACATATACTTCTGCACTCATTCAACCTATCAAAAGAAAAATCTTATATTTGTTCCACTACCTACTTTCTAGGACACTGCCTCCTCAAACCAGCCTAATTGATCTCAGATTCATACTTTAGCACAATCCCTTTTTTATGTTTTTCTCAAACCCCCATATTTGAATTCCAATGCCTTCTTCCATAGGCTTTTATTTTCGATAGCTAATATCCACTTCAACTTTGAAAACAAATCTTCTTTAAACAGTTTAACATCTTTAACTCCTATATATAATTCCCCATTTTATTTAGGCTTATATTTTGTATCCAAGCTTTATTAACTCTCCCATCACTTCCCAACTACATAAGATTTCCTTTTGCAGTCTCTAACCTCCTTCACTATCGAGAGACTCACTCAAAATAAGTATAGGAAAACTAAGGTATCAGACTTTCCCTTCTGACAGAGGACAATTTCCTCCTCTTCTGTCAAAATTAATGAAATTCGTTATTAATACGTAAAGTCAGAAGACAACCTCAAAAAAGAATAAATTATCTCAACTACTTTATAAACATATAAACAATGAAATCACTTGTGCATCCTTTCTTTAATTAAAATAAAATTTCATTAAAAATAATATTTTTAAACTAATGGAATGAGAGCGAGGAAGAAATAAGAAAGATGCTTCTACTCCAAACCATATATAGATGACAGAGCACAAAAAAATTAAGATTTTTTAATCAAAATGAATTTTTGAAAAACACCCAAAATAGAATGAGGTGTGTAGAATATATGTACCAAATATCTAAGTGTAATTATAACAAGATTTTGAATTAGGTATTGTAAGTGAACAGAAAAGTTGGTAACCAAACACTCCTTAATTAAGCTTATATGTGGGAGTTTGGACAGAAAAATCAGAACAGCTGCTAAGGAAAGAAGGCTAGAAGATATGAAGTTGTAGACTGACCCGTTGTAAAATGTCCCAGACATGGTGACGAGTGATGCAGGATGATTATCCAAAGTGGTCTTCCACACAAGTTCACCACTACTTCTTCTGACACCAATAACAATGGCAGGGCCATAGATTCCAACAATCAATAAATCCCCAGCAACAGTGGGAGTTGACCTTGACACTGTCCAATTTACATTCTGAACAAAGCCAGTTGCTTTTAAACCTGTCAGAATCTGCAAGTTCTGCTTCCAAACAAGAGATCCATCGCCTTCTTTAACTGCGTAGATGTTACCATTCCAGCTTGGAAAATAAAGGGTACCATCATATATGGCTGGTGTTGCAGTAATATCTTTGCCTGCATAGAATTTCCACTTCAAACGTAGGTTCGCTGCTGTTTCTGGACTGATCTTACGCTCTTTGTAAGCATATCTCCTGTTGAGCAAATCTCCACCATGGTTTAACCAGTCTTGTGACTCTTGTCCTTGCCACTAAAAACAAGAAACCAATAATCAGAACAATATATGTCTTGTGATTAATTTTAATTCATGAGTAAACCTTAAAACTATATATGCAAGTTCTACATTATAGACTTAAACGATGGTGGCATATGGGTATTATACATCTGAAGTTGCTGCAAAGACTGCTACTGCATAAGCACAAACCAACAGTGAAAAAAGAACTGAATGCATGCTGTATTTAGGCAGTGGCAATTGGCAAGATATGTTGGGAAAATTTAGCAGAAAGACACTCAATTATATGGAAAACGAAAGAAATGGCACAAGTCTGCATGATGACACGTCTTATCTAAAGTTCGTTGACTTTGAGTTTAATGCATGTTAAAATAATGATAGCGTTTATCTTCCCTTATAGAAAACCCTATTTCATAAATATTTCTATTATTAGAACAGAGATAAGAGGAAAAAGATAAATATTAAATTATGCATGGGATATTGAAACAAAGAAAAATAAATTAGGGAAAACGTTGTACTTCCTAATTTATAATTCTTTTTTTCAGTGCCGATAAAAAAATAATCTTTTTTTTAGCAATTGACTTTTTTTAAAAAATTATACAGAATAAAAAGATGATATGTCAGTCTTTATTTGTAAGGAAATCATAATTTAAGAAACTTAATTTGTTAATGTAATTTACAGTAACAAGATCGATGACCAAAATTCAAATTGACAATGTTTTGAGTTGAAAAAAGTACACCGACAATGTTTTCTTTTGCTTCACGTATAAAGTTTTATAGACCCAAAGATGAATAAAAGGTATCTTGGCGTATAAGAATGGAACATCTCTCCTTACAAAAGTCAACAAACAAACGTAATTAATTATATGGATTAGTGAATATATTATCTATTTAAATGTTTCGTGTATAACTTTTGTTTCGTTATTCATATTGTGAGTTGAATATGTGTTTAAAAAATTTAAATTAGTTAATTTGTTATTTTACTTAAAATGAGTTCAGATGGCCTTTTAAGTCAAAAGTCAAAAGAGAGTGTAAATTTGTAGAGTTTAGAAAATATAAAGCGGATATAAACTTAATTGGGATATTCATTTAGTTATTACAGTAAAATTATGATATCTGTTTAGTTTATGATTTAATCAGATTGAAATTTTCACAAGTTTTTGTTTGTGTAGTATGACTTTTTTTTATTTTGATCTGAGATATGTGATTAAAGAACTCGATTTCTATTTTATTTTAGGGTTTTTTTTCTCATTATTTATATTTAAGAATATTATTATTGGCTGGTTGTTCACAATTCTTGTATTTGTAAAAATTAATTGATTGATTTATATATGTAAATTTTAGTTTTTTTTTTTTCACAATAAAAATATTGGTGTTAACATTTTATAATTATTAATATCATTTTTGGTTTTGCTCACATTCTTGGAAATTTGAAAAAATGATTTCTATTGCCTATTTTGATATTTTATATTAACATTATGAAAAATAAAGTTTAGCATCGAGAGAGGGAAAGTAGCTTAATGAATGTAAGTAATATAAACTAAAAAGAAAACAAATTGCATATTTAGCTCTAAGTATAGGATTTGGTTACTAATTGATTAAATCATTAAAACTAACGTAAATCACTTGTACCGAAAGATTGAAAAACAATTTTAAAGTGGATGAAAGAAACACTACAAGAATCCTGCCAAACTTTGCAATGGTCATGGCACTGTTGCAGATGAGTTACAACTTGCCCGTAATATAACTATATCCATCTATCACAGTTTATTATACATAACATCCATCAGTAAAAAATAAATAAAATCTATGAAGCTCGGAGGTTTCAACCGAAGTCGTTTCCCTCTTCCGACGAGCCGCCAAAAGGAACACATATTGGTGCATACACGAAAATGTAGTAATTTCTGTAATAGGTTGCTTATAGATATGAGCAGTTGCGAGTATTACAAAAATCGTACAAAATTTTGTTTCGTATATGTTACGATAAAATTAAATTCTAGGGATTTATTAAAATTTTATTTTATTAGTTTTAGATTTATTAATATATAGTTTGATTTTGATTGAGATAAAATAAAGATATAGGTAGTTTTGATTTTTCATTTATTTAGGAATAATATTATTTTATTTTATTGATATAAGATAGAGATATATTAAGTACTTTTTCTTTCAAGTTAGTTGATATTTCATTGACCGTTTTTATTATTTGTAGTTGGTTCGGTGTTAATGTTCAATGACAATTAACCCAAGAGAGAAATAAAAAAAGAAAAAAAAGAGAGTTTTATACTTTGAGTATCCAGAGAAGAAAAAAAAAAGCGTTTTGAGAGAGACGACAAAAGTAGTCAACAGAATGAGTGTGCCACAATTGTCGGAAAAGATCAATTATGCTAATGGGTCTTTGTAGATGAAATTCTTCTTTGATCCCAAGATGTATGGGACATTGTGGAGGACAGGTACAATGAACCCGCACATGATGAGCATCAGATAGTGAACCATATTGCTGCATTGAAAAAAACACAGATCGTCTTTTTACTTTCAGTATAATGCAGTGGATGAATCGGGATTTCAAAAAATAGCGAATACAAAGTCAGCAAAAGAAGCATAGGAAATTATGAAGGTGACATATATAAGAGATAACCCCGTGAAGCATGCACGAGTACAAGCTCTCATAAGAGAGTTTTAACATATGAAGATGGATGAAAAGGAGGGAGTTGTCGAGTTTATAGTTCTAGTGCAAAAGATTACCTACCAACTTGGAATGAACGGAGATCTTGAGAAATCTGACAAATGATTTTGAAAATATCATGGTCACTATTGAAGAGACAAAGGATTTGCCAACTCTTACTGTGGAGGAGTTAGCTAGGTCATTAAAGACCTACGAAATGAGGAAGAAGAAGAAAAGGAGGGGACCGACGATCTAGCCCTATAGATACAATTTGGCTCGAATGAAACTCGAATTACTCAAAGCCGAGATCATGGAGGTAGAGGATAAGGAAGCCGAGATTTCTCAAGATCTTTTTCACAACCCGGTTAGGAGGCACATATTTTCCTTTCATTCCGAGTTGGTTGGTCATCTTTTGCACTCGACCTATAAACTTGAGAACTCTCTCCTTTTCATCCATCTCCATATGTTCAAATTCTCTTCTGAGAGCTTGTACTCGGACCTGCTTCATGCGGCTATCTCCTTTGTATGTCACCTTCAAAATTTCTCTTACTTCTTTTGCTGACTTTGCATTAGCTGTTTTCTCGAATCCCTATTCATCCACTGCATTGTACAGAAAGTACACTGACTCATCTCTTGCACGTGTTTTCTTCAAAGTTGTCATATGTGCCAACGTCTGTCTTCCACCATATCTCAATCGTCTTGGGATTTCAATAACGCCTTTATCCGTAAACACCAATTATCATAGTTGGTTTTTCTTGTTAATTGTGGCACATCATTTCGTTGACTACCTTTGCTTGTCATCTCCTTTACTCACAAAAAAAATCAAGCACTCACTTTTTTTTTTCTCATGGTATTTATTTTCCTCTCTCTCCCTGCAAAGCTATGATATCACTTCGTTTAAAAAAAACGTGACCCAACAAGTTCAACCTTCTACTTATAAATATGAGCTTATAGACATGAGCAATTGCGAGTATTACAAAAATTGCACGAAATTTTGTTTTTGATACGACAAATATATATTCATGAAATGACATGGAATAACTAGAATGAAGGGAGACAACATTCATTTCTACGCGTTCTTTTGTTCTAAACTTAATCCTAGTTAGTGGGGTCCTACTTTTGACGTGAAAGAATAGGATCTTGAACCTTGGCCACGTTAAAGAGGAAGAGAGAGCTAGTGATGCGTGTTCATTTCTGGAACATAGCGGTTGATCTGATTTGTAACATTCTTGGAGAAAGAAAATGGCAATGGTGGTTGGAGAAGAATGAAGTTTCCAGCCTCGGAACTTTTAGAGGCCAAACTTTTTAAGTAGCCTGTTAAGCATCCTTTCCCGTTCTGGTTCAAGGGACTAGGTGAAGCCAATTGAAGATGCTCCCCAAGTTTTAAGTTCAACCCTGAACCAAGAACATTCTCTGTTACTTGTTGTTTATCACCGTTTGATCCACGTTCAACAATTGATGAAACTGCAGCAGCTATTACTGAACGAAAACTCGGGTCTGTGCTGATTGCTTTGGTTATTGTTTCTGCCAAAGCATCTCTGGAAGGAGTTTCGTTTTTTGTGCATTGTTGGTAGAAATGTTGTTGCAAATTATTTGGATGCATAATTGTCCTGGTGGGGACTTTGTCAATTGCTGTTGTGGTTGTGGCATTATCATGGAACCCCTTACCCCAAATGGATGGTATGAAGTTATGGTCCGGTGAACAAAAGCTGAGACTAGCTGAGGATCTTGGGTTTGAAACTGGAGCCATGGTTGAAGTTAAACCACGGTGGAATTGAGTTGATGAGGAGGAAGGAGCTGAAGAAGTAAGGTCTAGAGTGATTGTTGAGAACATATGTGGTGAGGCATGGTTTGGAGGTGAGAAGATTTGTTTGGCTCTTGATAACTGGTCATTGAAACTTAGACCATTTCCAAAAGATGCTGAGATGTGGCTTGAAGATGTTGAAGAACCTGACAGTAGCATGGATGCAGCAGCAGAAGTGGTTGAAGCCATGGCTGTGGCTGAGACTGGAAGTGGGTGGTTATGGCTTCCTTCATAGGTTGTGATTAAGATGGACAGGTCCTGGGAACACCTTTGTACCTGAAATGCATTAAATTTGGGTTTTGTTATTCAATGATATATACATCTGAAACAAATTCAATTAGTATACAGCAATGCTAATGCACATATATGAGCTTGTATGTTTTTCCACTGATATTCGAGATCAAAGTGCACTGTTTTCATATTATCTTTTTAATTGATGTTTATGTAAAAATATTTTAAATTTACAATGCATACACTTTAAACTATATAAATACCTGTTTCCTAACTGGGCATGTTGGTGCCACTGTGCAACGATAGTATGCCCTCGGGCATGGATTTCCCTTTGCTATCTTCTGTCCATATTTCCTCCACTGACACCCATCATTCATCTGTTTGAAAAGCACAAGGATAGCTATTAGACAACAAACATAACAAAAGTATATTAAAATCAAATAGATTACAAGAATGAAAATATAAGTGTGCAGTATTGTTTTCACAAATACTAAGAAAAACATCACTTTCATTTTTTCTTTGTTACTGTTCTAAAAAAAATATGGTTTTTATTTTGAAAACAATTAAAAACAAAGTAATATTTTTATGACTATTTATCAAACAAAACATTTTCTTTGATACTAACCGTGGGAGTATCACATCTAGCTCTCACAGATACTCTTGCTCTCTTGGCTGGCATTTGATCTGAAATGTCGGTATTTACATTTATCACTTTTGCTGATTGATTTGTTGACAGTGTTCCTTCTGTTTCCGTTTCCTTTGGTTCTTCTGAGCTATTCCTCGGACTCAAATCAGACACCATCTCCATCTCCAACATGTGTTTGGAGTCTAATCCAAGAGTAAGGTTGGGTCCAACATTATCTTCTGTCGGTTTGTCAAAGTCTCCAATTCTGGCCTCCTTCTTAGGTTCCGTTGGACTCCTTCCAAGGCAAAGTGAGACAAACTCAGGCTCTTCGCTTTGATCTTCATGGGAAGTAACAAAACCCTTCTTTGGAACATCTTTGTGAAGGATGTCAAAGAAACGGAGTTGAAGAGATTGGTAATCCTTTTCTACTCTTTCCAGCGTCTTCTTCAATCTCTCATTTTCTTCCTTCACCTCACCCATCTCAGTTTTAGCAGATTTTACTTTATCTTCCTAGATTTCGAAACAACGATAATTACAATAATCAGCCATTTCATCCCTCAATTTATCATCCACACAGACTCGCATACCACAAGACAAAAGTACTTTTCAAAGACAACCAATAAATTTAAAATTCGACAAACTTAGGTTTATGTTTCATTATTTAGAATGACATATATATATATATATATATATATATATATATATATATATATATTCATGCTAAACTACTGTGTGGTCTGTTCATACAATGGTTGGTCTATTTGAGGTCTACATAACAAGAACAGAAACCTCTCTAGACTTTCATATAACTCTAAGCAAAAAGTTAATTTATTGAGTCATATGATGTAAGAAATATCCTGAGACTGAAAATGGTATATATAATCAAAGTTAAAAGGATATTCATGAGTGCAAAAAAAAGAAAAATTATTCAAAAATAGTAGTTTTCACAGGAAGAAAGAATTGGAAAGGAAAAGAAGAAGCATATATATACCTGTGTAACTCTCTTCTCTTCTATCTCTGGAGGATTACTAGGGCTAGACATTTTTTTGCTTCAATTAGTACTATTTCTCTGGCTGGTAGAACACCCTCAAACTCACAGATATAAATGCCATATATACACAACAGACGCCCTATATATTACAAACCAATCGACTCTAAGTTAGACACGGTACAAAGACAATTAAACAAATACAAATCCAGAGCTCTCTAAGCCCCTTCAAATGTCAACACCGAATTGCTAAGATAATTTGTGGGAGTTTTTTTTTATTAATTATTGAAAGGTTAAATTAATTAATTAGTCTCCCAAATCTGAGTCATAAATGATGCTGGAAAGGAGAAATTTGACACACAAATTGTGCATTGATTAATATTATGGTTGAAGCTTGGTGGTGGTGAGAAGACGTCACATGGGTATGTGGTCAAAGTTGTAAGATGTAACCAGTTATTAGCCATGGCGGCGAGTGAGACCTCTGAATATTTGTCAATGGTGAAGCCTTATTACGCGGTCCATACGCTGCATGGTTGTAAACTATTGCTCTGCTGTCCACTCCCATTGACTGGCTTTCCATCAATACATTGCCACAACACGATGAACAATTCCAATATAGTAATATGCTTTTTTAAATCCTTTATGTTCAAGTTGATTAAACAATTATAATACTCCTAATCATCTTCATCTTTTCCACGCCCTTGGAATGTTTAAGAGTTACTTTGTTAGGTAGACCTATTATGTTTAGGAGTTATTTCACCTAAACTGGGTTATAACCTTTACAATACAAACACAAAATATATATCTGCATTACTCATTTCATCCTTTCAGGTAAACAAACTTCATTATTTTGTTTTTATAGTGTATATACAATCAAAAAACCATTATGTTTCATAGGATCGAGAACTATATTTATAGCCGCTCAAGTCATTTTTTAGGTAATGTCGAATAAATACAATTATTTACCTCCTTATTTTGTTTTTTATAAGTTCTAAATGGACTTTTGTTTAAGAGTGACCTAATCACAGTGCAATAAATATGTTTTACTTAATAATTATCTTGAGAGTTTCTTAATATATGAGATGTTGATCGGTTATTGATATTGGTAGTGACGGATCAGTCTATGTTATTTTAAAGCTTTGGAAGAATTGACCGATTATTCACTTTGAAATTACGTCGACCGGTCGGTTCATACAGTATATATTACTATTTCAATTTTAGTTTGTAAACAACCTATTTTCATATAAGAATAATATATACCAAACATGACGAAATAAGTTTCAAAGGTTGCTAACAAGGGTCACAGCACAACTGCAAAATAATACTTAGTTTTGAGTTGTTAAATTACTGTCATTGTTACATGTGAAGTTGTTCTTTCCAATCAAAACATTGTATGTCAATCGGTGCATTACAAAGAAGCTACTTATTTATACTATTTTTGTAAAACAACGTCAATGTTTGGTTAGCTAGATGCTTTTTAAACTAAGACAAACCTCAAGATGTATGCCTCGGGATCTGATACCTATTACCTTTCAATTGTTTTAGATGCAGTCAACGTCAAAAACGAAAGATAATGTGTATTTTATACAAGACAATGTTATATATAGGTCATGTAATAATATACTAACAGAAGAAAGATAAAGAAAAGAAATATTAGATGCATATGAATATAATTATTGCAAGTGTCGTTTGAAACATATTAGAAAATAACTTGGATATGTTATAAAAACTTGTAATGGTGTCAACGTGACGATTAATAAGTTGATGGTGTGAATGCATACAAGTATGCATCAGTTAACCGTTACGTAACTCCATGCGTTTTTGAGGTTTGATTAGATTAAATAACTAAGAGAGTCTAATATTAATTAACCCCTAATATTAATTTCAATCATGTGGGCACATAGGATATTAATAAAGATGCCTCTTCGAAATATTCCCTTTTTATATTATGCAGTTTTAATTTATATGATTGGTTCAAAGCCAATGGTCAACCAGTGCTACTTGTCAAAGGGTTAGCATGTCCTTCTGCACCTTTTCACTCGTCTTAAGTTATTATTAGTGATGATCTTAATATGCTAATTAATAAGCTACGCTAATTAACCCTTCTTTTCCATGTTTGAATATGGTCCCAGAATTGTTTTCTTCTGTTTCAATCCAAAATAATGAACCTTTTATTAATGTTCATCTATAACAGCCATTAGATGCAAGGCAAAAGACACCCGTGTAAGGAGTCAATTAGTATTTCTTGTAAGGGTTAAGTATGATTTAATTTATATCTGAAATTCAAATTCATTCTTATTTTAAACTTTCATATATTTTGGTTTCAAATTTTAAAAATTCAAATATATAATTTTTTTTTAATTTAACAACGATAACTTTTTTATATATTAAATGGTATTTTAAGTTAGTATTTAAATTGAAGTGTATTAAATTATGTATATATATCTTAAATATTAGCTTTAAAAAATTAATATCATTCAATTAAAAAGATTATATTTATTTATTTATTTTTAAATTTTAAAAATTAAAATATATCAAAATTGAAATTAGTAACAAATTTAAATTTTATTTTTAAATTTAAAAATTAATATTTAAAAAAAATACAAACTATAATTACACATGATATTGCCAAGATTTTTTTTTTTTTCAATTAATAAGGTTGAAATTGTTTCAGTTCATTTTAATTGCAACTATCTTACATTGACATGAATCATTGTTATTCTTCTTTTGTTTATTGGTTGGAGTATCTTTTTTCAACTTTTCAACCAATATCAATTAGAATATCCTAAACAACAATTGAGGAAAGTTTTTTTAGTCAACATTAGAAAAGAAAATCATAACAAATTATTGAAAAAATAACATTGGTGGCATTAATAAAAATCAATTACTACAAACATTAATAAAACAAAAAATTATTTACATCAATTTGAAAAATCTAGTTAACATCTAAGAAAATAGTCTTCCCATCATTTAGATAAGAAAACTCTTATTAACGTCAAGGGAGAGATAACAATAATTTACAGATTAAAAAAATAATATTAATAATATCAATCTAAAACATAATTCCTATTAACATGAAAAAAAAAAAAACCAAAAACTAGCATATAAATCTATAAAGGTAATCCTTAAAATATTGATAAAAAACTAAATCTTTCCACCCATAGAAAATAGTGTTTATACGGTCAAATTACGTCATATGAACATAAGATGTAAAAAAAAAAAAAAAAAATTTTATTCGAACAGGTCAATTATATCTCAAAATTGCATATCTAAGTTTATTTTAAAATAAAATATACATGTTAATCAAGTTGTGTTTAGACAGCACAATTTTGTTGTGAAGAAGTTATCAAATTCATAGGCGACTTTTAACCATTAAAATAAAGTCGTGAAAGCACATCACAATTTCTGTATAATGTTAAAGTCGTTAACATGAACAATTAATTTGATTAACAATAATTACACTTAATTTCACTTCATTGAAAAAAAAAATCGTCTTTCCGTATGACGATTTTGGTATTAAAATCGAAATGTCTTTTTTATGACAGTTAAAAACTTTCAAAAAATTGAATAACAAAAAGTCATTTTTTTACTATGACGACTTTAACTAAAATTTAAAAAAAATAATAATAATAGAAGTCATCTTTCCTTTGTAAGGACTTTAGTTTAATATAAATTAAATTCGAGACATTATTTTCTAAACGTCTTCATCCTTGTTCTTGACTATAAATTAATCTTGATTGGTTGTGTGGTTTTTCTTCTTTTCTTGAATCAACTTATGTCATAAGAACTTGTTCGACGATCTCTTCCTTCTTCTTTTTCTTTTCTTCATAAGCTTACAATGAACTAGAAAGTTACTTTGGATGATGATCTAAGAATTTTCTCCATAATTTTTATATCATCAAACTTCTCACCATTTCTTTTTAGTTGATTAGTAACCGCTAAAACTCTTGAAAAGTAATCAAAGACAAGTTCACCTTCCTTCATATGCAAAACTTCAAATTCTCCTCTTAAGGTTTGAAGACATACCTTTTTTACTTGATTGGCTCCTTTGTAAGAAATCTTAAGTTTCTCCCATGCTTCCTTGGTTGACTTGACTCCAAAAATCTCCTCAAAAGTATCTTCATCTAATCCTTGATACATTAGACATAAAGCTTTCTTGTTTCTCTTCCTTGAGTCTCTCAAACTCTCCTTTTGAGCTTGAAAAGGACAGTCTACATTCTCTGGCTCAGTATGACCCATCTTGACCACCTCCCACACATCATGTGCATCAAGGAGAGTTATCATCCTTAAGCTCTAATTGTCATAGTTGCTCTTGGTGAGCATCGAGACTTAAAAAGGAACTCCAATATTTTTCATTTCTATGATGATCGTATGGCTCTTGATACCACTTTGTTCGGAGGAAACTTTGGAGGCTTGAAGGAAGTGTTTAAAAAATTAAAAGAGAGGTTAGAAGATTTCGAGAAAGGAAAAGACTTGTAATTTTAAGTGCTTATAATTTTTTGGCTACAAATGATTTAATCACTCATATTTATAATCATGGTTATTGAACTCGCGAGTTAACGTTAACTCGGTCGAGTTTAAGAGTTCACTTGGTGCTTTCGAGTTAACTCATAAGCAAACTCGTTTTTTGTGTGGGATTGGTAGAATCGGTGATAGGCTTGTTAAACTCGCCTGAAATCGCGAGTTGGGTTCCGATTTTGCGAGTTTGAGAAGAAACTTTTTTAGGGCTCGCTATATTAGGTTTTTAGAGCTTTCATTGAACCGATTCTCTCACTGCTTTCATTCTCACTGTTCATCTCCTTTCTCGCACTCTCGCCATCAATCTCATTGTTTGATCTCGCCATCGATCTTGCCATCGCTATCGATCTGTCGTCGATCTCGCCGTCAATCTCATCTTCAAACTCACGGGTTGCGTAAGTGTAAACCCTCTGCCACCTATATTGTTGGTGATGTTTAAATTGATTTCATGTTTTATTACCAAAGCATTTTAGAGCACAATATTAATGGGTTTCATTTTATAGCACTCATTTTATTTTTCAAAAATAAAATGTTGCACACTGCACTCTTGAACAACCCTTGCTCCTACAATATTTTAAGCTTTTTCGGCATTTTATTTTTTATGTTTATAGTGAAAAAGTTTATCTCATTATGTTCGGAAATGCACCAAACTCGGTAGAAGTTAATCCAAGTGCATCTTCATCAATTAAAAATAGAAGTAAAGATATTCCGAGAAAATGATGATGTAGATGATGATGCCATTATTACAGGATTAGAGGATTGAACATAAAAACTATGATATTTCAATTTATGTTTTATAATATTTCTATGAACAATATTTCTATGAAAAACATTTATATGCATTTATATTTTTCTCATCTAAAGTAAACTCCTACGAGTTTAAGATTCGAGTTTACTAGACTCTCACGAGTTTACGTAAACTCTCGAGTTTGATAACCTTGCTTATACTAGTGACACATCTTCAATCAATGGTTAAGATCTTGCCACCACAATACTGATCTAAGAACTATAATTTATTCTCTAAAGGTTTCTAAAATATTCCTATGATTCTAGACATTATATAAACTTATCTAGAGATTTCTTAAAGATAAACACTCTCTAGATATTTTTATACTTCATTTTAGAATGTTCCTGAATAAGATTTTCTAAAATTTTATTTAGATTTTTTTTTATTTTTGGCTTTTTATCTTATAAGCCCATAATACAAAATCAATTTAGGTTTAATGTCACTTTAGATCCTTATTTTCACCTAGAATCGTCTCCTTCTTTTTCGGCGTCTCAATTGACCTTATTTTTGTAAAATTGAATCAAATAAAGATTTTCTGTCAATTTCATCAAAGGCCCTTAAAGAGAGCATGCTAACTGTGTAGTTTTTTATTACATGACATTAAAAACGTGACTGGACTGTTCTTTCTTGTAATTAAAAAATGGAGTTTAAAGTGAGGGCAAAGTTGGAAAGCCCCATTCTCCTCTACAATTGCGAAATCCAAATGAAATTGGTGGAAGTTTCTGTTGATGCTGAAAATGAACCAACTTGTGAGTAAGAACTGATTAGTTTATCACCAATTTCTGATGAATCCTTTATAGCAGTCTTATCAGATGCAGACACAGACTTCATGTTGTATGTAGCAGCTTTGACCACTTTCCTTCCAAATTTAGTTTCTTGGGATATGTTTACAGTATGATCATCAACATAAACCCCATGGGATATTGTTCTATGCTTCAGAATATAACATCTATTGTTCTGTTCACAACAGGTATAGTCTATGCCAGATTCCATTTTCTTTTTCTGATGATAAACTTTACCAATTGTTGCTCATCTTTGCTTCAGTCGTTGGCCATATGAACTAGATGATCTTGATCGTTGAACTGGTTGTCATCCATCCTCACCATTAGCATGTGTTTTAGACAAGATTTCAACAGAAACTTGTTTTTCATTCGAGGTCTTTTCTTCCATGAACCCTAAACTTGAAGTTCTCCCAATTTCATTTGGATTTCGTAATTGCAGAGGAAAATGGGGCTTTCTCAATTTTACCCTCACTTTAAACTCCATTTTTTAATTCAAAAAAAAAAAAAAAATAGTTAAATCATGTTTTTAATGCTACATAATAAAAGACTACACACTCAGCATACCCTCCTTAACAACAGTTTGATAAAATTGACGGAAAATCTTTATTTGATTTAATTTTACAAAAATAAAGACTCAGTCGAAACGCCAAAAATAGACCTAAAATGACATTAAACCATCAATTTATCATTCCAACATCCATCGGTGACAAAGCAAACATTTTTTAAAGAAAAAAAAAGTCCATTGTTGACCAGTATGCACCTTCATCTTGATACTATTTATTTTATGTACATCACAATAATGAAATGAACCAAAAATAAAAATGACATCAGTTAAGTGCCTCATGCTCCTCAAAGAAGAAAATGAAAATACTAAAATGGTAGTACTACCATAGAGATCATAAGTTTGACTAGAGGACAAAAATGTGACATCAAAAGACAGAATGAGACAAATGATCTCCAGCAACATTTGACCACAACAGGAAAATGTTGGGTGACAAGACAGCATTAATTCTCCACAATCTTTGGGCCTTCGTACATCTTTCCCACTACTTGAAGATTTTCAGGTTCATCCATCTCTTGAAGCCATTCGTATGTTTTTCTTTCCTCCTCTGGTATAGATATTCCATCAACTGAAATTTCCAACAGATTCAAATCATTCCATGCAAAGGAAAATTAAACAAAATAGTAAGCTTATGCATTACAGAGTAAAATATCATCAACAACTTCATTCAGATGTGGAAACCACCTTCATACACAGTTCAAAAACAGGCTACACTTGCAATCCAAATTTGTTGATCAATGAATTATTTTATATTTTATAAATTTTTGTATCACACATCTGACTGTCATTAATAACTTTACGGATGCAACATGTGAGAAGATCAATACTTAGTTTTGACAAAAGATATGAAAGATACCTGAATAATTGGAGAAGGGGAAATTCTGGTAGTATGTGCAGTGTCTGCCATCAGGATCAGAGTATGGAGGACCAAGCACATCTAGAACTGCACAAGCTGTAACTGCAGTGAACCAATGCATGTTGCCTCCATCAGCAGGATAAAGAATGGAGGGATCACAAGGACCATTGAATTCAGCATCAACCTTAACTTTCGCTAATCTTATATCCGAAGTCTGGCTTGCTACTACAATCACAAACACAACATTCAAATTATTCTTGTACATTTTAGTAATCAAACAACTTAGAACAAGTTTATTTCAGGTTGTTCTATTCAATTGTGAACAAGTTTACAGATATCTTTTGTAATTAATATCTATATCTATCTATCTATCTATAAATTTGTTGCTGAAAATTATATATAAAACAATAAAAATACTCACTTTCTGATGGTTTGACCATGGGAGACATGTGAGGAGAGAAGTCAACTGCCCAATCATAAGATTTGATGTGCATGGTTCCAAAAAGAAGTTTGCTGAAAACAGTCATTCCAGGGTGATTGTGAAGAGGAATAACTCCAGAAGGTGGCAAGCAAAATATTCCCATCTGAAATAATAAGAAGACAACAATAAATGGGTAAACTTACATGCCAACAAAATAGTACTGTGACAAAAACATTCTCTAGTAAGAAAAGAAATACGCTAGGATGTTATGATATCATATTTGAATCACTTTAAACTTAACTCAAATTTATATTAACTCAAATTAATCGGTTTGTATAACAAGATTTCCATCTTATTTATATATTATAAATTAATATTATCTCTAATCGATGTAAGATTTTCAACAATAAATATAATGTTAAATTAATTAGTATATAGTGTAATTTTCTTTTGTATTACTAGTTATACAAAAATTAATTTTAATTTATAAAAAAATATTTTTCTCTTATTCGCTTTTGACTCTGAAAAAAAAAATATTCAGATAAGTTCTAAATCATGAATAGTTTAATTACCGAGAATTGTTCACATTTATAAATGTGCAGGTATGTAATTTTTGGAGTTCTTCTTGGAGTTTTTGTACTGAAATATGGCATATCAGGTCTCAAGTCCAGGTCTTCTTGTTTTATTTCACCTACACAAATCAAATATGCTCATCTTAGTATATAAAATTAATTAAGGAAAATGTATTAAGAAAATGGAATTAAATATTGACAAATTTA
The DNA here is from genome assembly GCF_000741045.1 of Vigna radiata var. radiata. Taxonomy (NCBI): domain Eukaryota; kingdom Viridiplantae; phylum Streptophyta; class Magnoliopsida; order Fabales; family Fabaceae; genus Vigna; species Vigna radiata. The sequence goes on along the minus strand of NC_028354.1, from coordinate 17,076,551 downwards.
TTTATAGGTGATGTACTTAGATCCAATCCAAAGAAACATTAAAAAAATAGTTAATAAAAAAAAGACTGAAAAGAGGATTTGATAATGTTTTGTAAATTTAGCTTTTGAAAACTGATCATAAAACTAAATTTTAAAGAGTATATACTAGAAAAATATACGAGAAAACGAATAATAAAAAATTAAAAGCAAAAAACCAAAAAATAATTTATAAATATTAAAAATAATCAAATGGTATATTTGAAATAAATTATTTTTGTTCAATTATTTATTATATATTATAAATTTAAAATATTACTTTTTAAAAAATAATAAATATTTTTTATAAACTAATTTAAATATTAAAATAAAGGTGAGCTGATGTTCCCAGATTCAGGAAATGCCAAGAATAGAACAATCTTATTTATCAAAAATTCCAACTCTATAACATGAAGAATGATTAATTATTTTCTAGGTAGTGACTAATAATAGAAAATGAAACTTTTGTATAAAAGCAAATATAAATTGATTTTATAAAGTTAAATTAAGTGTAAAATAATTTTTTAATATGATATTAAAATCATGGTTAAGCGTGTTTGGAATATCAAGATATCATCTTATTAACAAGAATTTAATTTCTCCTATTAAATTATCTTTTATAAAATTATCTTTTCATCAATCCCGATGGGGTAAAACATTTATCTTAATTTCTTTTAGCACCAGATAATGGACACTTGCATCTATACACAAAAAATATATAGAACACAAACCAAAAACAACTAAACCAAAATGTGTTACGTTGTTTTACCACACTCAGCTATGAAAAAAAAAATTAGTAAAATTTAATTATAAAATAAATTTTAACTAATTTAATTATATTTAATGGTTTTATTTGGAAAAGAACTTTTTTTCCTCGACATCTAAAAATAATTCTTAATAAATGTAATTGGATATATATATATATATATATATATACTTATTCATTAGATATGAAAATATTAAATAAATTAAACTAATATATTTAATTGATGTAAAAATAGTAATTAATATAAACATAGTCAATTTTATTTGCATACTATATAAAAATCTATAAATGGATAACATTAAAAACAGTTAGAAGTTTGACTAACAGTAATAACATAAATAAATAAAAACCAATTAAATATTGATTTTTGATTCCTACGAACATCATCCCCTAGGGTAAAAAAAATATTTAATATCCAAATCAAATGTTTTAATTCATTAGATCTAATTCATAATGAGGAGAAAAATAAATTAAACTTTACTATAATCTAATATTAAAAAATATATTATTGTCACGTGATATAATTAAATTAATTTCTTTTATATCTGGAGATTTTATTTTTTTTAATAAATGAGATTGAGAAAAAGAAGAATTGTTAAATAATGATGAAAAATTAACAACATGATAAATATTTTTTATAAATAAATGCAGTGTGAATAACTTTTTTTTCCCTCAGCTGATGAAATCAGATATAAAAGCAAATCTCAAATGGCCTTGTAATTGCCAGAACAAAGAATAGTCCAAAACTACAAGAAAACCATATAATCAATCACTCCACCAAACTTAAATGCAAAATTCAATCAAATTTAAGCATAGGTGACAAGCACTAGCTCTCCAGAGAGATAAAAATCACCAAAAATGCTTCTTATTTTTTAGATTCAGTTGTAAGAAAATGCTAAATTATAACAATTACATTGAATGTGGCAGAAATTGCAATCAAGTCAAAATCTTTAGGTTAGAATTAAGATTTCATGTTCAATAATGTTTGAAATCCCACAAAAAATAATGCAGAATTTGCATATGTGATGAGAACACTCCATACCTAAGACAGAGAGAAGCATTTCAATGTGTTGAGGGGAAGGGACAATCCCAGGACCAGTAGATGCAAACACTTCATTACAAGTCTGAAACAACCTCTGTCCCGGCGACATCTTCCTCAGACGATGTCTCCTATTCTTTCTCGATTTGTTAGTGGTTGTGTTCGTTTCTTCACGCAGTTCACGCAACTCCCTCCCCTTTCTCTCAGACAAGTTCCTCCCAATCCCCATTTGAGTAGACTGTAGAATATACTCCCCAAAAATAAAAACTTTGGCCCACGATTGAATCTGATCCCAAAACTATTGTTATATTGGGGGATGAAATACAATTATGGGAAATGGGTATGGAAGAAAAGTGAGAAAAAATTGCAAAAAAAAAAACAGAGAAAAACAGGGGAGAAATAGTGAGATTTTAAAAGGGTTTAACAAGTTGAGGGAAAAGGAGCATGAAGGAGAAGAGAGTGTGGGAAGAATCGCACATTTGAATGATGAAAGAATGTTGTATGTTTGATAGGTAGAGGCAGAGGAATGAATGAATAAGAAGATAAAAAGGAGATTGAGAGAGAGAAAGAGAAAGTGGTTTGGAAAGTAAAACTGAAAACCAGGGGCCATGTTAAAGAATTTCAGTGGGCAGCAGAAACAGGGGATTTCTAATTCATATATATCTACTACTATGGAATTCACTTCTCTTACATTCTCACACTTCTTTTAAGGTTATTTCTCACTCCTGCTGCAATTTTATTTTTTAATATAAATATTAAGTTTTACTATTTGAGAAAGATTATTTTTAATTGTTATTATGAAAAAAAAAACATGATTTTTAAACTATTTCTTACAAAAATAAAATGATTTTTTATACATTGACTATTTATTTATTATTACTTTTCATGTGAATAATTATTTATCAATTCCATGTTGACTATTTATATCTTATTTTATAATTGGACCTTTTATAATTTGATTATTTATTTATGAACCAATAATATAAGAGGTACAAATTACAGAAAACATTTGTGGTACTGGTTGATCTAATTAAATTCTGTAACAAAGTTCACAGTTGTATTATTAAATAAAGCACTCAATGCAAATTAAGTTTGGTTTAGAAGTTGTAATTTTTACTCTGGCTTTAATTTTATCTCTGCTACTAATACAACACTGTACTGTTTTGAGGGTGTTCCCGGTAAATAAGAGGAACTTAAATTTTTCTATTTTTTTCTTTTTTTTCATTCACTTTTTTTTATACATATTTGTCTTGAGGTTGATTCAAATAAACTATTTTACAAGTATAATTACTTAGTTACTTATGCATAACAAAAAAAATAATATTTATTTGTGAAATTGGAAATTACTTTTTCGCAATAACTAATAAATTATAAGATTAAATATGTTTTTAGTCTTTAAACTATTAAACGAATTTTGTTTTAGTCTCTTTTTCAAATTTCGGTACACTTTAATCATTGTTCTTAAAAAAATTATAATTTTTCGTCCTCCAAAACAAACACCGTTAAAATTAGGCTGAGTTGGCTAACGGATTACCATGTCATTTTTTTTTTCTGACACTAAGTCAAACCAAACAACAGGCCCAACAAGTTCACCCCAATCTATCAAGCCAACCCACATTCAGGGACTCCATGGTCAGCCGCTACAACACTCCGACAACACTCACTAATGACACCATCATTGACTCCACTCATGCAACCACCACGAGGAACCCAAAATCGTGAGAAGAGACCCAAAAGGCAAATCAAAAATCCAAAATTTATTTGAATTCTAACCTTCTAAATCGCATCATCAAGAAGACAAGAAATTTTCCAAAAACAAAGCCCATATTGCAAGAATCAAAAACCCAAAATCCACAATTCAATTCATGACCATCAATCTGCAGAAAAGATCAGATGAATCAACTACAACCTTAAATCACAGAATCAAAATCCCAAAATTCTCATTTCCAACCCTAGCCCCATCACAAGTCTAAAACTTGCGAAAGAACAAAAATCTAATTCGAACCACACCCAAAGTCACTAACCAAATGTGATTTCACTTTGTCGTGAAGACATTGGAGCACTCGTCGTCGAGAAGAATGCGTCGCGAACCACAGGTCCAGCGCCTCACTGCCACCAAGCCATACAAAGCCAGAATCGTCTCCTCCTTGCATAAATCGCAACCAAAGACCAAAAAAAAGCTAAATTTATGCTTTCCCCTGCCGCGAGAATCAAAACCAGAAATAATTTGGAAAGAAGAAGAGAGTTTCTTGTAAAACCCCAACCCAAGACCAGAGAAGGAGACGAAGGACAACGCTTCCCCTACGAGCAGAGCAAACCGAAAAAGAGGAATGAGAAAGGGTATCTCCCTTTTCTAACTTGTGACCTCCCTAGAACGAGAAAGGAAAGAAACCTTCCTATGTTTAACATCACATGCAAGCAAGGAAACGGAGGGAGGGGGAAGGAGAGAAGTAGGGAAAGATTGACTTAGTATCAGAAAAAGAAAAAATGACATGACAATTTGTTAGCCACCTCAGTTTCTTTTTAAAGTTGTTGGTTTTGGAGGACGAAAAAAAATTATGATTTTGTTAAGAGGAAAGATTAAAGTATACCAAAATTTAAAAGAGGGACTGAAAACAAATTTGTTTGATAATTTAAAAACTAAAAGCATATTTAACCCTAAATTATATTAACGAATTAAATGATAAATTATTTTAAAAAAATTGTGAATATATCTATTTAGTAAATGGTAAAAAAAAAGTAATTGATAGTTTTAGATAAATATTTTTTTTCCAATCAAATAGTGTTTTCACTTATATTTTATATTTTTTATTCAATTAAACAAGTCATTTTTTTATTTTTAATTTCTCTACTTTTTTTATATATCTTCGTAATAGAAGAATGTTAGAGTAAGATGAAATAACTTATTAACAAAAGAAAATAGATTAAAAATTTGAAACCAGATTAATTCACCGGTTTCAATTCATTTTTGACAACAACACTAGTTTTTATATACTCTATATGACAATCATTCATACTCCTTTTCAAATTTTATTTCCTTTTTGGATGAGTTACAATAAATGAAATTGTTGAAAGCTTTCGTAAATTCGATTATAATGTACGTTCAAAACTCTTACCGATCTTTTATGCATATGTTCCATACTTTGGTGGCTACGTTAGGGCCAACAAATGACTTATGCTTTTATCTTGCTCTCTTAAAAGAAAAAAGACATGATTGTTCAATAAAACTCTTCTTCATCTAAGGTTGACCTTGATAGTTACATTATTTGAAAAGATGTGTCATGTTAAATAAGAGAGAGAGTGAGTTTAACCCCTCCATATAGACCATCAAAGAGTACCAATTATTCTCCATTGCAAATACTTACACATTTGCATACCATACATTTCTCATTTCTCATCCACCAATAATTGACTATCAACTCCTCTACAGGTCTTGTTCACTTGAATAGATTTGGAGAAAAGTAATTGAGAGGATTTGATGATAAATTTTTTTGTTGTTTATTTGAATAGATTTTGAGGTAAGTAAGTGAGAATGGATTTGAAAGTAAATTTTTTTAATCTTTCACATAAATTAAATCCTACACTAATTTTCACAAATTTTACTTCCAAATTTACTCTCACTTACCTCCGAATCTATTTAAATAAACAACAACAAAAATTACCTTCAAATTCTCTCAAATCCTCTCAATTACTCTCTCTCAAATTCACTCAAGTGAACAAGGCCTTAAAGATGTTTATCCTCTCTAATTCATCCATAAAACATTGGAATTGGCTTCTCCCCATTCAAATCATTTTCTCTTCCAACCAAAATTTTATTCTCCTTTATCATCTTCCTACTTTCTATATTCATTTATCGATCTTTCTTTTTTATTAATTTACTTATAATCTTAAATACAAGAGTCTCTAAGTACTTTCTTTCCTATCCATACATTTTTCTAAAACTTTATCTCAATTATTGAACCTACTATTCAAGCTACATTTTATACTTCCTTTTTTAACAATTTTCACCTACATGACAAAACTCACCAATAATAAGACTTGATCTATAGTGTTGACATTAAAAATACTCAATGATAAAATTTATAGAAAATTTTCAAAGTAACATTAATTTAAATTAAAAGGAAAATTAATAATATTTATGTTTAAATATAATCATTAGTAAAAGGAAAAAGAAAAAAAAAACTTTCACATTAAATATTTAGGGTTATCCGGACCAAACGTACATTTAAGTAGAACTTGGTAAGGTCTAAAAAAATTATTAACATTTTTTTTAAATAATTGGTTTTAGCTTATAAATAAAATCTAAAATAAAGAAAAATACCAATTTGTAGTAATCTTATTATACATACATTAAATACAAATACAATAACATGCAAAATGACAGTCACAAAATAAATATTTCTGAACATCAAAATTAAAGTATGAAATATTTAAAATATAAATATTTGATGAGTCACTTTATGACATAGTATCTTTTAAAATTTTCTCATAAGTATAATATGTAAATTAAATGTATAAAATATTGAAAAATTCCTAAAAAAATAAAAAAAAAATGTACCAAAGGAAGGAATATTGAAAATTTTAAATCTTCAACCCCTTTCTGAGATAAGCTATCAGATTTTTCTCCTTATTTCAAGTTTTATTCAGAATGTGGTGAGGTATCTACCAAAAGTTACAAAACTTAGAAAATGAAGTTTTTCTTTGTCAAATTTTTGTATCTCAAAATTTATGTTATTCTCTTAGATATAAGAACTCTGCATTCAAATATATACTAAAAAGTTATATAAAAAAAATGGTTCAATAATAAATTTTTAACTATTTTAAATGATTTTTACAAAATTAGAAACCTTAATTTAAACAACTTTAAGTTAGAATGTTAGCAAGTTAAAATTATTTATAAAAAGTATTATCATTGTTTGAGGTGGAAGAACAATTTTATAGTAGTAAATAACTTTTCTAAAAAGTTAATTATTTCTCAAAAAAGATCAAATTATATTTATATAATAATATATTTTTATCTAAAACATAAGTTTTATTTATATATTAAAATTATATAATTATATTATTTTATATTATTTTACATTATAATCTAACTTACCAATTAGATTAATTAAATATTTACAATTTATTAAGTTATTAATTTAAATCTTATAAGTTAAGAAATTATAAACTAATAACTAATTTATTTAAGTGAAAACTTTCTAAAACTAGTTTTACAGTGAGAAAGAAAAATTAAATAGGATAATAATACTTGGACAATATTTTTTTTTGATAATATTTGAACATCATCTTACGTGTCATTATGTAATTGGTCCATAATAGTGTTTATGATTATTTTTATTGATTGTGAGGTAATTTTGAACCAATTACAGAATGACACATAGACGATATTCAAATGTTGTCAAAAAAATGTTGTTTAAGTATAATTATCCAAATAAATAAGTGTTGTTATATGAAGAAGATTGACTATTCCATTGAATTAAATGACTTCTGGCATTCTTGAATCATCCCATTATTAAATTTCCATCTTCAATTGAGAGAGATAACTTCAACATACTTTTGGATAGGATTGATTTCTGCGTGCCTATCTCTGTGTGATTGGTTGACAAAAATAATAGTTTAATTTGATAATGTAGAAATTTTCTTTTCATTAACCAATTAGAAATACTTAACTAGCAACTGTTGCAAAATCAATAGTATTGTTAAATATTAATTTATGATTAGTCATATGAGTGTAATTTAACTAAATTAAAAGTAATTGTATAATAGTTTGAAATTTTTAAGGGACTTCATTTTTTTTTTTAAAGGACTCATATAATTGAAATCTGAATAATTTTTTAACTAGATTTACAAAAAAACAAAAGATGTTTATAAAGAAAAGATTATGATCTTGATAAATTCTTTCTTAGTAATCCATGGAAATTATATTATATCCTAATTACATAATTATTTTTTACCTCACTATGTAACCTCTCAATTTAGGTAACTTACAATTGATAATACAAGGTGTTATAAAATTATAAAATAAAACGGATTTGACTAAAACATATAGATATAATATTAATATAGTGATATAAAAGAAAATATAATAATAATAAGTAAATTTAAAACAGTTATATATAACTTTCTCATATGCTTATATTAATAAAATGATCATCGAAAAAAAAAATAAAGACAACAAAATAAGCTAGTATTCAAAAGAAAAAATTATCATATCATTTTATCATGTCAAATACTATATCAATATTTATAAAGTACTAGAAACTCATAAAACATACATATAATTGACTCCAAACTCAATTATCCAGCTACATACTTTGACATATATATTCAATATAAATGTATACTCATAATAGTATTTATACTCTATAGAGTCTTAGATACATAAGGTTATCATCATACTACTCATAAAGTTAATTTCTAGAGAAGAAATCTCTTGTCATTCTCTTCCCTCACCCCATTCATCTTTATATGACTTGAATAGCTAGTAGAATATTTGGATATCCACTTTCAAAACTCCCATACGTCAAAGCATATACTAAACATCACCAAACATTGAATTTCTCCTTAAAATTCTCTTAACAACATACTACATATCAGCTTATCAAGAATTGTCACACACAATTATATACTCATCAACAACATCAAGAATGATACTAACTTAATTGTTAGGTCCTCCTTCTTTCTAAAATAAATGTAATTTTATGTTTTTTAAATGTCAAATTGACCAATTTTTTTACTACTTTCATTCACGCATTAATAATTATTTTCTAAATTTATCTTTAAATTAAAAACTCTCTTTAATAAAAAATAAAGTTAATTAGAAAAGGTGATATAAATTTATTGTGTCAAAAAACCTTAAACAGCACAGTACTCTATCAAATTCTAACAAAATGGTTAAAAAATTTAGGCAACAGTTATGTCAAACAACCATAATGACTAAATGTAAGAAAACAACATTAGATGTTTAAAAGTGTACATATTGTTATCTATTCACAGCTTTGTTACCAAGTAAGGTAGCAGAACGTGCAAGTTTATGTATCTTATCAAAATTAAGTTGCTCAATTGCCTCTTTATCAAATATGGCGTCTGACAAAACAACTGAGGATGCTCCACGCAGAATATATTCACCAATAGCATCTGCAAAATACAGATGAAGTCATTCACATTGAATGGTTTATGGCAATGGCATTGTCATTAACTTCATCTACTGGGCATACATGGATGAGATTAGTAGTGATCACGTTTATTTAAAGCTGTTATAGAAAAGTTCTTCTAAAGTTGTTACATGAGCTGATATAAACAGTTCATCAAAAGGAGTGTTTCTAAGAAAACCTATTTATCAATTATTCGAGGATGAAACATGAAAAGGTCAGAATTTTCATGTTGGTAATGATATATTAAACATAATAATCCCAAATGCTTTTATATCTTGTACTCATACATAAGAAAACTTCGAAACTACCTATTGTTATTCCCTGAGAAGCAACCATAGAGACGTGAGGAAAGGTCTTCTTAAGTGCTGATATGTACTGAAATCCTCCAAGTGCAGAAGCAGGATATATCTATATCACAAGGTCAAAAAACTAAGTATAAGAAATCATGATGTGAATTATAAGCATTAAAAAGAAAAATAAATTGACATGGGGCAGCTCTAAATATAAAGATATGAATGTTAACCATTAAAGAAAGGCATACCTTGACCATTTTAGCCCCTGCATCCCAAGCAGACAATATCTGCATTGCACAATGATCACTAACGAGTGCTCAATGAATGCTAGAAAAGATTGCATAGAGTGAAATATTAATGATAGAAGAATTTATTATAAGATCTACAGAAGACTTGAATCTAAAAGTTGACTCTTACTTCTGTTGGAGTCATTGTACCGGGAATATATAAAACTTCACCACTCTGAACGTGATCCATTACCATTATGTCCTGATAACAAATAAACAGTTTTTAAGAATTGAAAAAACAATTTTTAAGCAAAATGCACACTTGTTAGACATCCTAACGTGTCTGCAAATAGTGAACATGTGAGTATTATGTGACAAGAATCTCTCAAACTAATTCAAACAAGAATAATAATAGGGAAAAGAAAAACAAAATAGTAATAGTAAACAATGAAATTTGCCACACGCAGGTATTGTGTGACATGAAAACATATATAAATATAATTGCAAACCTTAACAGTTGCAGGACTCAATAGAAATTTGGCTCCGGCATTGATTGCATTTTTAGCATCCTCAATCTTGAGAACAGTTCCAACCTAAGGGCAATAGCTGTTCAGTTCAGAAAACTGTTGAAGAGAAATTCGATTTCTTGGAATAATGTGTAATATATGATAAGAGTCTTTGATCATCATGTTGAAACAATCATTAGAATGCAATAGGATACCTTTACAAGCTAGTGATATCCAGCAAAAAAGCAACTAAAAAAATCTCCAATTTTGTAATAATTTTTTGTGTGCATTTCCAAGAGAGATCAATTTATTACAGTGTTCTACACAAGACTAAATCAGAAGAAAGTTAGAGACTTTAGGTAAACTTTGGCGACATTACTTAGAATTTAGAAGAAATGTGGAAAGATAGGTTGAAGATCCTCTTAACTGATTGATGATAGGACTAGGTTGGACATTCCTCTTATTTGATTATGGGGCTGTCACAGAGAGGTAGTTATCCACATGAATGACCCATTCAACACTAGAACAATTTCAAATGTATCAACTTAATATTTTTTTCCCAAAATTCTACAAGACATTGTGGTTTTTGTTTTGTATTTTTTTTTATCAGCAAATGTTAGTAGTCAATATTATGTTAGCAGGAAGAGTTGAACTCACAAACTCTCTCACTCTCCTTTTCAAACCCTCCTTTTCAAACCTTCCAAGCCAGCCTTATAACTCTTCTGTGTTAGTGAAGGGAATTGAACCCACAACCTCTTCTACCCTCCTTTCTAGCTTTACCACCAAACCAACCTTATAACTCTTGACATTGTGATTTTGTTAGAAATAATCCATAGAATAAATAATTATTCTCTGTTTGATAGCTAGGAAAAATTCAGAGACAAGAAAAAAAATCCTAGAGTGAGGATTACAGTTCTTGATGATAATCGTCATTTACATGTCTATCAGCATGTCCATTAGGTGATGATGCCATACACAAAGAATCTTAAAATTCAATGAACTCAGAGAATGCAATCACAATGGCATGTTCTCCGGATTCCTTAACTCTGGGAAGGTTCACATGATGTACACCCAAACAAAGAACATTGATGCCATCTGAGAAACTGGATAGAAACTTTAAGGATGAAAGCATACCCCAAGGGCCATTGTAGGATGCTCCTTCACAAGCTGCTGCAGAACCTACGCAGACCAGAAAAGCATATGAATTCTAAATCTAAGAACAAAACAAGTGAGGTAGTACAAATGTTGAGGTAAACAACCTCAAACACACCTGGAGTCGACACCACAATTTCCAACTACATGTAAAAAGAAATAGATGAGAAACACATCATGAGCAAAATTAGTCGAGTACATCATATCTTTTCAGATGTCACAAGGCTTGCATAACTCTCCTCCGTATGGTCCAAAAACATTTAAACTGATTCAACTAGTAGGATCATTTTCAAAACTAAGAGAAAATAGAAAATGTCCTGAGTAATACAGAATAAAAGAACGTCAGAAGAAAACTTACAACTGAAACTCCACCTGCTATTGCAGCATTTGCAGCTTTCAAGGCCACTTCTGCGCTATACATAGGTGAAAAATAAAAGGTAAGCCACACAATACAATTCACTATGGTCTGCCTTGGGAGAATTAGCCTAGTACTAGCAACTAAAAAATTGAATACAATAAAAAAGAACATAATACATTCAGTAAAATTAACCTCACTAAGCAAAAAAGGTACCAAAGAAAAAGGAAGTGAAAAAGTAATACTCTTTAATCCTCTATATTTAGTAACATAAATTACACAACAGTGGTGTCACTACTTACCTAACAAGCTACTACTCATAGACAACATATGTCCAAACTTCATCTACAACAAAGTATGCCATCCCTACCTCATGTTTTACACAACCAGAATTATAATCACTCATCCATATCCTTTAAATCTAAACCATATTTTTCACCTTTTTCAACATTAAGGCAGCTCTTCTGAGAAACAACATTCCCAACAAAAGGAAAGTAGAGTATTAAGCTCCTTCTTTCTGAAAGCATATAAAAATCATTTTTTTTATTGCAATTTGCTAATTCCCAGAAGAACTTACCCATGTTATCCCCACCAATGACAAGGCTATAGAGAAGCAGGATAAGAAAATTAAAAAAATACCCAATATTGATTAAAAGAAAAAACTAGACCACATATTGATTAAAATACCCAATAAAAAAAACTAGAGCACAGACATTTTTTTCATAATTGTTCCGTAAAAATAATAAAAAGATTGAAGCAGAGAAGGAAAATAGACCTGTTAGCCCTGAGACAAGCTATGATACCAGAATTGTTGATCTGAGTGAGGGTTTTGTCCACTGCGGATGCTGAAAGGTGAGGGATTCCGCATGAAACTCTCACATGCATACGCAGAGAAGGAGGAGAAGAAGAAAAAATAGGCCATTGACACAGAGATGATAAGGTTCCAGTAGCAGTGTCCATAGTATCCTTACATCCGCTTCCTCTGTTTTTCTTTCCAGGAAATCACAAGAAAAAGGGTGTTTTTTTTTTTCATCAATTAAAACGTTCATCCTCAAAAAATCAGTATGTGAGTGTATTTGATCATATGTTTTTACTTTTAAAATGTTACTTTATTTATTGTTTTCAAACGTTGGTTTCTTTCGGAATATTAATGTTTTTTTCTCACATTGTAACTTTCTTATTCAAGTTATTTTGTAAAAGTATTTCAAAGATAAAAATGCAACCGAACGTGGTTATATTAATTTCTTGGAAAAAAATAAGTAGAGATGACATCGTGCATGTTTTCATATCCCAATTTAAATAATCAAATTTACTTTTATACATTTATTAGGGTTAATTATACCCATAAAAAATATTGCAAACATTTTTAAAATAATAACTATAAAATTTGTTTAATAACTATGCATTTTCACTAATTTTCCTTATCAGTTAATTAGAATTTCTTACTGATATAAATTTTTTGACATCATTTTAAAAAATAACAAATTCGTTAAACGATTCAACACTTATTATGAATATGCTATTATTATTATTATTAAAAAAAAAAGTTATTTGTTATGTAATCTTAATACAATGTTTTATTGTATGATATTAAAGCCTATATACGTTATAAAACTAGATTGAGACATTATTCTTTAAATAAAAAAGAAATAATAATCAATTTTTAAAAAGTCAGTTTTGATATTACATTTTGATATAATTCAAGTTGTTTAAATTTTGTATCATATTTGTCAAAAGACAATTGAAAGAATTGGTTGATTCAATTGATTAAATCGAAATGGATTCTTTATCTCATTCACATAATATTTCAAAATATAGTATGAAATTATAAAAGAGTTATTAGATAATTAATAAAATAAAATAGTCGGTTAAAATAAAAATTAAAAATTTTATCATAGTTATACAAAATATAATTATAAATTTAATTTTATATCGTCCAATTTAGAACCAAATTATAAATCTAGAAACTAGTTTACAAAAGGCTACACGTTCATCATCTCACCATCCAACTCCTGTTCCACTGATATCTCATCATCTTCAATTCATACCTACCGGATGATCATAGTTAATATCATAGAGCACAAGAACATACAACCAAACACAAACAAAAGGGCAAGCTAATGTAAATAGCAAATATCATAAAATAACTAAGATTCCTACATAGATCATCAAATCCAACCAAGTATGCAAACATTCTAGAAACATTCTAGTCCTCGTGCACTTGCAATGGTAATAGTGCTGACTCAATCCAAGCTACCATGCAAGGTTAATCCTCGTTCACGTGTAGTGGTAATACTATTGGCTTAATCCAATATACCATACAAAGATCTCTTGCTATTCTCATCACATGATTCATCACTCTTTAATTGAGCATAAATGATCATTAAAATGTTAGGATGAGCCCCTGACTTAACTTTGACCATTCATACTAACAACACTATCGGGCACCACCATGAAACCTCTCCACAAGGATCATGGATTTACGTCCCTCAATACCATTCACTTAAATCATAACATACTCATCATCATCATATAACATATGACATACTCAAAGTATTTAAAATATAAAATTCACTTATAACAAATCCAGAAATAATAATCATATAATAACACAATTTTCATTGTATTAGCTTGATACCTACACTAAAAAAGGAAAAGCAGCCTAGAAACCCTTACCAATAGTTTCAAAAGGGTCCAAAACCTCACAAAACGACCTAAAGGACATCTAAAACGAATGTCCAGAACCCCAAATTTGAGATTCCCCACAACTTAGTTTTTGTCAGACAACTCCTACTCTTAGCCAGACGATATCTTACCAGACGACCTCCTTACCAGACGATCTCTTACCAGACGACTCCTTACCAGAAAATCTCTTACCAGATGACCCATTGTCAGACGATCCCTTACTAGACAATCTCTTACCTAGACGATCTACTAGATTGTTGTACAATAAGAGACTAAGTCCTAAATGGCCCCAAGACAGTTCCTAAAACTGCAGACTTTCCCCACAACCATGATTTTAAATTCTTACCTGTTAAACCCCCTTCTTTTATGCTAAAAACCTTTTTTCTTCTAATTTATACCATGCCCAAGTTTTGTAACAACACATCAGCTCAAACTCACTAAATCTACATTCACAAATTCATCAATAAACCAACTTTAATAGCAACAAACTAGACACACCAACATGCATCGATTTCTAGTTTAACATACCACCATTTTCAAGCATCCAACATACCAAGTTTCATGATTTAATTATAATTAATAAATCAATCATCACATCATCATACAAACATTAAATATCACATGCATACCAAATCCAAAACAAACAAACTAGTTTCCCTTAACCTAGTTGACTCTCAAACGATTCTAAGAAATCTAAAATTCTTCCTACGGCTTCAAGATCTCTATTTGATCCTACAATTCATGACAATTTAATCAAAGTATATCTTCAGTACCACTGATCAATAAAGAGTCTTAGGAAAGACTCAAACCCCAAAAGAGTAAAGAAAATCCTACATGTAAAGACACCTAAAATTTAAGGAAGAGAGATAAAATCCAACTTACCTTGTAACTGAAACCAATCGACTAGAAGTGAAGATCTCGCCTCAAGGAACCTTCAGGCAGTCTTTGATTTTCTATAGATGAATAGGAAGTTAGGATTTATAGAGAGAAGGTAGAGAAAATTTAAAAAAAAATTAGAAAAAATAAGCTTCTTAGATAATAAAACTTCTTATCAGAAAAAAAAAATAAATTTTGTTTTTGATATTTTTGAAATAAAACAATCAAATACCATTATTTAAAAGACTTTACTTCCTTTACTATTCTATCTACGAAGATCTTACAATCTAATCCTTTTTAAATTTATTGAAACTAAGATAGACCTATCAAATAAATTATCATTAGAAAAAACATCAAATTAAAAAAGCAATATTAAAAAAAATGTATATTTTTTTAAGAGAATTATAATATCTTCAACTCAAATATGATTTCCTAGATTTATTTACTTTTGTATCTAACTTACTTTTGTTTATATTATGATTTATGGCTTTTTGAAGTAAACTTTAAATTTTATAAATTACGTGTATGATTTTAATTTTTTATGAATTCTATATAGGATTATGATGTATTAAAAGAAAAAAAAATGGTTTATTGAAACTAGTTCAATTCCCTTACTACCTTGAATCTTTATAAAACCATGATTTTACCGTTTCTTGTTAGTTTGTGAGGAATATATATATTTTTCACAATCTATTTTCTCAATGATAGTAAAAGTGCGAAACACACTGCACTGCTCAAACCATTAATTTAAGAAATAAAATAAAGAAAAAGAGGGAATACGATTTGTGGATATTTCTCTCAATAATTATTCATTCATCTTCGTGCAGAAATTTCCTTAAGGAGGAGCTTCTCATCCTTTATCTGGTTCCCTTTCCTTCAACCAATTTGAGATCCGCGACGCACATTAGATCCGATCCGAAATGTACGGATTTGAAGCTCTCACTTTCAACATCCATGGCGGCTTTCTCGAGGCTATCGTCCGCGGCCACCGCGCAGGTCTCCTCACTACCGCCGATTACAACAACCTCTGCCAATGCGAAACCCTAGATGACATCAAGATGCACCTCTCCGCCACCGAGTACGGCCCTTACCTCCAAAACGGTGCGTTTTCTCCAATTCGCGCCCTCTCCCTGATCCATCACCAATCTCAATTTATCATTAATTACTTATTTCTTGGATATCAGTGTGCTTGTGATTATTGTGTTTCCGTTTTGAGACTCTAATCTCTGCTTTCCTGGAAGTGAATGCTTCTACGATATGGCGATAACTGTGTCCGACACGTGTGTGGATTTGAAGTGGATATGTGATAAGGAGCGTTTCCCAAAATTTTTAGGAGATGTTATGTAGTCTAACAGAATCTAATACTTGGAGAGATTCGTAAAAGCTTGTGATCTAGGTTTTTCGTTTAATTTTTCATTGGTGTTACTTCATCATTATATATTCATGTCGTGAACCTTGGTGTGTGATCCTCCAATAAGGTTGGGTTTAGCAGAGGGCTAATCTTCATAACATGGCGAACTGAGGTTCAAATGCTTGTTTGGAGAGATATCTCGATGCTGTCTCAAACATGATTGCTCGACGATAATTTGAGAGGTGTTCATATAGTGCCCGATTCTGTCTTGAGTAGGATTTCCTTCTATGGAAGGAAGATATTTGCGGGAAACAAAAATAAGTGTTTTCTTGTTTGTTTCTTGTGTTATATTTTTCCGTGAAGTTAACCATTCTTTAAAGTTATCTGTTGCTTCCTGTGTAAATAAATTATTTTGTTACTGAGTTATAGAAATGTATACGTTCTGTTGTTTTTGTATTAGCGTAATGGTGTTTACTAGTTGGCAAGATATAATTCTGATTATCGGTATATGCTGATGGCTGATGAGTAACTATTGCAGAACCTTCTCCACTGCATACCACCACGATTGTGGAGAAATGTACTCTTAAGCTGGTTGATGATTACAAGAACATGCTATGCCAAGCCACAGAACCCTTGTCAACTTTTTTAGAGTATATCACGTATGTGATCTTTTTCCTTCTCTGTTTGTTATCTTTTTGTATTTACGGATTTGTTATCTTTTTGTATTTACGGATTTACTCCGTCATGTCATCTTTATATTGATAATATTATATAGGTTGAGCTAGAGGAGGCTAAAATTTTATCCATTCAAGTAGGCTTAGGTGCTGTAATCAGCCAACTAGTGTGGGCATTACCTCTGCCTCCCTGTGAAAAAATTTAGTTCAGATCAGAATTTCCTCTGGCTGAGGAGTCTTTTGCGGTTCTTTTATTTTGCTAGAATTTCTGTTATCATTCCACTGCAAAAGAGTGAAGCTTTCTGTTTTCTTGCAGTTATGGTCACATGATAGACAATGTTGTTTTGATTGTTACTGGCACTTTGCATGAGAGAGATGTTCAAGAATTACTCGAAAAATGCCATCCACTCGGCATGTTTGACAGGTAAGTAAATTCCATGTAGTTTTCAATAGGTTGACTGTAAGCGGATAGACTCTTAATTTTTTTTTTCCGCTTTCTGTTGGCTCTCTGCAGTATTGCTACTCTGGCTGTTGCTCAGAATATGCGGGAGCTTTACAGGTTGGTTCTTGTTGACACTCCTCTAGCTCCGTACTTCTCTGAGTGCATTACATCAGAGGTAAATCATCTTTCCAATCATCTCCTTTTTTTTTAATTGATATGTTTGATACAGTGTTAAAGGATTTTAGTAGTTAGTTAGTACTATTGCAGAAACTGCAAATAATCTATATCTGCATCTCCTAATGAATAGATCGTGATAATAAAGATTGTGAAGAATCTGCGATACAATTATACAAAATTATTGGAAATCTAATGGGAACAAGTTACCGGTTCCCCAATGAGGACTACTTTCCTACGCTACCACTTTTTGGGTTATATGTTGGCTGGAATATTGGGATCTATACTTTGTTGCTTTATAGTTTACTAACGTTACATGCTTCTTTGGTACTAGTTTATTTGTTTGATTTATGCTCACGATAGTCGTTTGAAATTGGACGGATATGATATGTTATATTCTTTGTATCTCTAGGACTTGGATGATATGAACATTGAAATAATGAGGAACACTCTTTACAAGGCATACCTTGAAGACTTCTACAGATTTTGTCAGGTGAAGGGTCTGAGGCACTTTGTTATCCACTACATAGATGTACTCTCTTGTTACGTTTTTTTCTTCTCTGATTTTCCTCAAATTTATGTTATTCCTAAGCAGAAACTTGGTGGTGCCACAGCTGAGATAATGTCTGACCTTCTAGCTTTTGAGGCTGATAGAAGGGCTGTGAATATTACCATAAATAGGTATATGAAAAGTAAAATGATTTTCAATTGCATTTTAGTTAATATGGATACTTATATAACTGGCATCCATGGTTTTTACTTTGTGCAGCATTGGTACTGAACTGACGAGAGATGACCGTAGAAAATTGTACTCTAATTTTGGTTTGCTGTATGTTCTTAACCCTCAGCACTCTCTCTCCCTCTGTACACACATTAGTAATGTTAGTATAATGCTTTGGCATGATTCTTTTGGTAATGACCGACTTATTTTAAACAGATACCCATATGGTCATGAGGAACTTGCTATCTGTGAGGACATTGATCAGGTATGTATGATTTTCTTACAAGACAAGGCAATTTAGGTTTGTATGATTGACATGATGTTTTAAGTTGTCAAATTGGTAGGCATAAGGTGTTTTGCTTCATTAAATTTGTACTTTTCTCAGGCCATGGTAGATTGTGTTTCTTGGGGTAGTTGATTTGTGTTTATTGATAGCCAAGTTAGTGGAATGTACTGCTAGTTTTGATATGGTTCTTTTTACCAAAAGATGTATTGGTATTTGATATTTTTAATGATATTTATTGTCTTTGGTTTAAACATTGTTGTATGGATTAAGCAACATAAGCATATTGGGAAATTGTCCCATGAGTCTTCGATTGATCCTTGCAGATGTTTTCCGGAGATTTCACTTTGAAGCTTTCCTTTTTTTAAGCACCTTCTATTGTACAGGCATAAATGATATGCTTGTTTCTTATTCCATTTGAAATTTGAAATTGCTATCTTGGTTTTTGCTACCAATTTCTTGAGGGTCTTTTGTATGAGTTCTTTATCCTTCCCTGTTGGAATCTATCCTGAAATGATCGACCATCAAAGAATTAGTATTGTCAGTATATTTCTGTTCGATTTCTTTTAATAATGCTTTTTGGGCCGTAAATTTTTATCTGGTTGCTCATGTAGGTTCGTGCTGTCATGGAAAAATACCCCCCCTATCAATCTATTTTTGCTAAGCTATCATATGGTGAAAGTCAGATGCTTGACAAGGCATTCTATGAGGAGGAGGTGAAAAGGCTTTGCTTGGCGTTTGAACAACAGGTTTATTTACAATTCTGAGCGTCATAATGTTTTGGCTCATGCACATTGTATTTGGTTGGGGGTAAATGTGGAGGGAAGGGTTTATATAAACTTTTTGTTGTTTGATTTAATTTTTAAGAGGGTAAGGGAACAAAGTCCCTCATTTTTTCTCTCCGCCAACATAGGCTTTAGATTGGAAGGGAGGGTATTAAAAACATTTCAAGTATAATTTGCTAAAATATCTCTACTTATGTTTTGAAGTTCAAATTATAAGATACAAATGGGTTTGTTTGGTCAAACTAAGGAATTTTAGGAGACAAAAATAAGAAGAAAAAATAAAATTAGATTCTCCGTACGTTAAAATGAAGTTAGGCGTAAGCTAAGTTGTAGGAACTCTCCCATAACTTGTGCATAAGTTTATACTAGTTTTTAAAGTTCTTTTATTTTCTTAATTTTTTCTCTAGAATTTTTTATGAAGAAGTTTGTCCAAAAATGCTCAAAGTAAATTAATTTTTAAAAGTCATTCTCTATCATTTTGAACCAAACAAGAAAAAAGCTACCGCCCTTCTATACAAAAATCCTCCTTCCTCCTCTTTTCTCAACCAAACAAATAAAAATTCCACCTTCCTTCCCCTTTCTTCTCCTCCATTAAAATCCCTTGTTTCTCTCTCTTACTTCTGAACCAGACAGTTTTGTATTGTATTAGTTTAATATTTTAATTATAGCTAAATTGTTTTTCTTTTTTGGTTAGTAAGTTGCACTATTTTGTAAATATCGCAGTTTCATTATGCTGTGTTCTTCGCATATATGAGGTTAAGGGAACAGGAGATCAGGAATTTAATGTGGATTTCAGAATGTGTTGCTCAGAATCAGAAGTCCAGAGTTCATGACAGTGTTGTCTTCATATTTTAGTCGGATTGCTCGTTATAGTTTGTATGTTCGTTGGGATAATTTGTTGACTTTCTGCATTCGCCATCTGGGTTGTCATTTGTAGACACTAGACAGCGACCGTTCAGAAGATTGAGATAAAAATAATTAATCTTATGCTGATAAGATCTTCTGTAATATGGAAGGAAGATATTTATAGTCGACTTTGATTGAAATATGTTCAGTTTTAAAGATCTTAAGATTCAATTTGTATGTTGTGAATTTTACAGTAAATATTTCTATGCAATAAACCTGCTAGCTGGGTCTATGTATCTCTGTCTTAGTCTCGTTCTTTGTTTCTACTCGAATTTGGCTTAAGCTTACACTTCTTTTTTTCTTTTCTTTTTTCACTATATTGTGAATCTATTTTACTTTAGTTTAAAACTTTTGAATTTACTTCTGCTGAGATGAAAAATACTTTGTGGACTTTCTAGGCGACTTTTCAGCTTTTACTATAAAACTTGTGTGTTCATTATTATATATGGTTACGAAAAATATTTGTGTGGATGTTATAGGACTGTTATTGATTAAGTTTTAACCCTTAATGCATAATTGAATTGAGTATAAGTTGGTTTTTGTAGACTTTTTTTATTCCAGGATTTTCGAACTTCTTTCTAATTTTATTAATTGAGTCATGACTTCAAAATATATAATGACAACTATACATTAGGAGTAGG